>NC_133324.1:435264947-435382447 GCF_042186555.1 Aquarana catesbeiana | reverse complement strand
AAAAAAATAAAAAACTTGATTTTAAAACAAAAAAAAAAAATTGATTTTCTCAAAAACCAAAAAAAAAATAAAACTTGATTTAAAAAAACCAAAAAAAGTAAAAAACTTGATTTTCAAAAAACCAAAAAAAATAAAAAACTTGATTTTAAAAAAACCAAAAAAAATAAAAAACTTGATTTTAAAAAAACCAAAAAAAATAAAAAACTTGATTTTAAAAAAACCAAAAAAAATAAAAAACTTGATTTTAAAACAAAAAAAAAAAATAGATTTTCTCAAAAACCAAAAAAAAAAATAAAACTTGATTTAAAAAAAACAAAAAAAGTAAAAAACTTGATTTTAAAAAACAAAAAAAAAAAAAAAAAAAAAAAAAGCCTGTTTGCGAAAATCAAAAAGCCAAAAATATTTTTTTTTGTGGATTAGGTAGAAATATTTAAATATAATTATATTTTTCCAAATTATTAAGATATCATTATATTTTTGTCTATGAACATTTTATACTAAATGCAGAACTGAATGCATAACAACCATTAATAAAAACATCTCCTTATAGGAATTAAATAAATGTGTGGTTTGTTATTTCAATGCTCAGTATCAGTTTGGTTATAATTGTCAAAAAGTTGTTTACAGTGGCAATGGAGCTTATTTAGACATTTAAAATGAAAATACAGTTGGCACTACAACTGCTCGACCATAACCTAGGAGAAAGCCCAAAAGAAAGGCAAGCAATAAATATAATTCAAGATTTCATCAATATTTTTTTTATTGTAAAAAATTAAATATCCTGGCCCATTGCAATGGCCCCCCTACCCATAAAATAATTAACATATTGCTGTCTAACTTGACGGGCACTTTGGGGGGCCAAGCCAGTACGGACAGTATCCAGGCTTGTAAGGTTGGCATCTATAAGTCCGGCCTCAGGCCCAACTGTGCCTATATAATTCTGAGAATGTTTGTTTAAAAAGTTGTGCAGAATGCAGCACGATAAAATTATAAAATTAAGTTTGTATTCCGCCAAATTAATGGCTGTTTGAAACAGGCGGAACCGGCTGGCCAGAATTCCAAACGCATTCTCAACCACTCTTCTAGCTCTGGCCAGCCGGAAATTAAAAACCCTCCTCTCCGGGGTGAGGGTTCTTTGGGGGAATGGCCTCATGAGGTGCTTGCTCAGAGCGAAGGCTTCATCGGCAATGAAGACAAAGGGGAGTCCTTCCACATTATCCGCATCAGGTGGCAATCCCAGGCCACCACTCTGGAGACGCTGGCAGAACTCCGTCTGGGCAAATACTCCTCCATCCGACATCCGGCCATTCTTCCCCACGTCCACATATAAAAATTCATAGTGTGCCGACACCACCGCCATTAAAACAATACTGTGGAACCCTTTATAATTGAAATAGTATGACCCCGAATGGGGTGGTGGCACGATGTGGACATGTTTCCCATCTATAGCCCCTCCACAATTGGGAAAGTCCCAACGGCTGGCAAAATGGGATGCCACAGTCTGCCATTCCTGTGGCGTTGAAGGAAACTGGGGAATCAAACAAGAAAACCAAAATCAATTAATTTGGAAGCTAACATTGCAAGAAAATTAGACAATTAAAAACATTATTCCCCAGCATCAGTATAACATTAAATAATTTAATTCTTCTGGAATAACTAATATGGAAAGGCACACTTATCAGATTGCTCACCCCCTCTGATGGAACATTGATTACATTTTAGGGGGTTGTGAAATCCCTAAAAAAGATTACTTTTAGGACACGCAGGAATTTAGGGACTAAAAAGGCTACAAGACTGCAGTTGTCGCACTCTGCAGGTGCAGTTGCTAACCAGCTTACAGTAAATGAGGTAATGTAAAAAGGCATTCATGTTGCAAGGAGTACACAATCACATGCAAGGGAAATTAATGAAAACACTTTGAGGCTTCCATATGATTTGATGATGGAAATCAGCAGAGCTTCTGCTCATTTACTAAAGCACTGGAACAAATGCACTTGTAGAGTGCACATGCATTTTGCAAAGTGCAACATATATTTGCTTTAGACAAATCAACACCACAGAACATTCAAGCAAATTTTTACGAGGGTGGGGGGGGGGTTGGGAAATCTAGCTAATTGCTAATTAGCAGCACACTATTTGGAGTGAGTTTAGGTGGGGGGGGGGTTGTGAAATCTAGCTAATTGCTAATTATAAGCACACTAAATACACTCATACAAAATACATTCAAAATGAGTAGACTAGGTGGATATGTTCCCATCACTGCATGCTGGGGAGGTTATTGAAGGAAAATATACATGCATGACAAAAAATAACAGGAAAAAAATCCAGCATGTGTGAGGATAAAAAGGGGACATTCACACTATATTGCAATGATGGTAAGTAGTGTTTGAAGCAAGAAATACATTACATTATCAAAGATTACATAAAAGAACATGTGATGCTAATAAAAGAAAAATATCTTACCTTAATATAGTCCTTCTGCAGGACCTGGATGATGGCAGAACAGGTCTCTGGGATAATGATCCCCAGAGCCTGGGGGGAGATGCCTGTCGAGAACTTAAGGTCCTGCAGGCTTCTCCCTGTGGCCAAATACCGCAAGGTAGCGACCAGCCTCTGCTCCGGAGTGATGGCTTGCCTCATGCAGGTATCCTGCCTGCTGATATAGGGGGTCAGCAAAGCCACCAAACGGTCAAAAACGGGGTCCGTCATCCGGAGAAAGTTCCTGAAATCCTCAGGATTATTCTCACGGATCTCACGGAGCAAAGGCATGTGACAGAACTGGTCACGCTGAAGCAACCAATTCTTGGTCCATGAACTCCTCCTCGCCCTGTTCATGGACTGGTCTTGGGCTGAAGAATAAACTACAGCACCAAACACATACAATGCACGAGCTCGACGACGAGTACGTACAGGTAACATGGTTTCAAAACGGTCGGCTGGTCAGAACGCACTAAACAGAACGCACTGAAGAACAGCAAGGCCTGTGAAGAGCGACCTGAAAATCAGGAACGAGCGGCCAATAAAACAAAGATTTCTCAATGCCAACTGACCAAACGCACTGAAAAGCAGATACAAACCTCACAAGCACAGACTGAACAACAGTTAAAACGAACTGAAAAATACGAGTCTCACAAGCGCGAATCGTCTCTCACCAAACTTCTACTAACACGAGATAAACACGAGATTAGCAGAAGGAGCCCAAAGGGTGTCGTACGGGCTATTGAACTTCCGTTTTATAGTCTCGTCGGACTTGGTGTACGTCACCGCGTACTAGGCTGTCGTACTTTTGTGTGGTCGTGTGTAGGCAAGTCCGTTCGTAAGAAAGTCTGCCGCAAGTCCGCCGAAGGTACGCCGGAAGTATGTCGGACAGGCTGTCGGACTTTTGTAGCTGAAAAGTCCGACCGTGTGTACGCGGCATTACTGTAAATACTGTAGCTGCCTGCCTTTGGTATTAATAGGTTCAGAAGAACACCACCAATTTTCTTCAGGTAGCTTTAGGTGCACACTGTGCAGAGGAAACAGTACACTAACTGTAAATACTGTAGCTGCCTGTCTGTGGTATTAATAGGAGCAGAACAACAGCAATTTTCTTCAGGTAGCTTTAGGTGCACACTGTGCAGAGGACGCAGTACACTAACTGTAAATACTGTAGCTGCCTGCCTGTGGTATTAATAGGATCAGAAGAACACCACCAATTTTCTTCAGGTAGCTTTAGGTGCACACTGTGCAGAGGACACAGTACACTAACTGTAAATACTGTAGCTGCCTGCCTGTGGTATTAATAGGAGCAGAACAACAGCAATTGTCTCCAGGTAGCTTTAGGTACACACTGTGCAGAGGACATACTTCACTAACTGTAAATGCTGTAGCTGCCTGCCTGTGGTATTAATAGGATCAGAAGAACACCACCAATTTTATTCAAGTAGCCTTAGGTGCACACTGTGCAGAGGACACAGTACACTAACTGTAAATACTGTAGCTGCCTGCCTGTGGTATTAATAGGAGCAGAACAACAGCAATTGTCTCCAGGTAGCTTTAGGTGCACACTGTGCAGAGGATGCACTACACTAACTGTAAATAGTGTAGCTGCCTGCCTGTGGTATTAATAGGATCTGAAGAACACCACTAATTTTCTTCAGGTAGCTTTAGGTGCACACTGTGCAGGGGATGCAGTACACTAAATTGTAAATACTGCAGCAGCCTGCGGTACTGTACAAATAGGATCAGAAGAACACCACTCATTTTCTTCAGGTAGCTTTAGGTGCACACTGTGCAGAGGACGCACTACACTAACTTGTAAATACTACAGCTGCCTGCAGTACTGTACTAATAGGATCAGAAGAACACCACGAATTTTCTTCAGGTAGCTTTAGGTGCACACTGTGCAGAGAACGCACTTCACCAACTTGTAAGTACTGCAGCTGCCTGCGGTACTGTACTAATAGGATCAGAAGAACACCACTAATTTTCTTCAGGTAGCTTTAGGTGCACACTGTGCAGAGGACGCACTACACTAACTTGTAAATACTGCAGCTGCCTGTGGTACTGTACTAATAGGATCAGAAGAACACCACTAATTTTCTTCAGGTAGCTTTAGGTGCAGAGGACGCAGTACACTAACTGTAAATACTGTAGCTGCCTGCCTGTGGTATTAATAGGATCAGAAGAACACCACCAATTTTCTTCAGGTAGCTTTAGGTGCACACTGTGCAGAGGACACAGTACACTAACTGTAAATACTGTAGCTGCCTGCCTGTGGTATTAATAGGAGCAGAACAACAGCAATTGTCTCCAGGTAGCTTTAGGTGCACACTGTGCAGAGGACGTACTTCACTAACTGTAAATGCTGTAGCTGCCTGCCTGTTGTATTAATAGGATCAGAAGAACACCACCAATTTTATTCAAGTAGCCTTAGGTGCACACTGTGCAGAGGACACAGTACACTAACTGTAAATACTGTAGCTGCGTGCCTGTGGTATTAATAGGAGCAGAACAACAGCAATTGTCTCCAGGTAGCTTTAGGTGCACACTGTGCAGAGGATGCACAACACTAACTGTAAATAGTGTAGCTGCCTGCCTGTGGTATTAATAGGATCTGAAGAACACTACTAATTTTCTTCAGGTAGCTTTAGGTGCACACTGTGCAGAGGACGCAGTACACTAAATTGTAAATACTGCAGCTGCCTGCGGTACTGTACAAATAGGATCAGAAGAACACCACTCATTTTCTTCAGGTAGCTTTAGGTGCACACTGTGCAGAGGACGCACTACACTAACTTGTAAATACTACAGCTGCCTGCAGTACTGTACTAAAAGGATCATAAGAACACCACTAATTTTCTTCAGGTAGCTTTAGGTGCACATTGTGCAGAGGATGCACTACACTAACTTGTAAATACTGCAGCTGCCTGCAGTACTGTACTAATAGGATCAGAAGAACACCACTAATTTTCTTCAGGTAGCTTTAGGTGCACACTGTGCAGAGAACGCACTACACTAAATTGTAAATACTGCAGCTGTCTGCGGTACTGTACTAATAGGATCAGAAGTACACCACTAATTTTGTTTAGGTAGCTTTAGGTGAACACTGTGCAGAGGGCGCACTACACTAACTTGTAAATACTGCAGCTGCCTGCGGTACTGTACTGATAGGATCAGAAGAACACAACTAATTTTTCTTCAGGTAGCTTTAGGTGCACACTGTGCAGAGGAAGCACAACACTAACTTGTAAATACTGCAGCTGCCTGCGGTACTGTACCAATAGGATCAGAAGAACACCACTAATTTTCTTCAGGTAGCTTTAGGTGCACACTGTGCAGAGGATGCACTACACTAACTGTAAATACTGTAGCTAATAGGACTAATAGGATCAAAAGAACACCAGCAATTGTCTTCAAGTAGCTGTAAATACTGTAAAAACACCTGCCTGCCTGTCAGTAGTAGGAAGAGAATAAAAGGAACAGATCTAGCTAAACTGAATACAGTGTATATATATATATATATATATATACACAACACCTAGGATGTATATATATATATATATATATATATATATATATATATACACAATACACTGTAAGTGCAGCTAACTAACTCGCCTGCCTACTCTATCTAACTTAAATCAAATGACACTCTCTCTGTCTTTCTATCTCTCTCTCAACGCTGGAACACACTACACAGGGCCGCCGTGCAGGCGGCCTTATATAGTGTGGGGCGTGTACTAAACCCCCTGAGCCATAATTGGCCAAAGCCACCCTGGCTTTGGCCAGTTACGGCTCTCTGTACAGACGGCGCTGTGATTGGCCAAGCATGCGGGTCATAGTAAATGCTTGGCCAATCATCAGCCAGCAATGCACTGCGATGCCGCAGTGAATTATGGGCCATGACGCGCCACTCGAATTTGGCGCGAACGGCCAATATCGTTCGTAATTCGGCAAACGACCGAACAGGCGATGTTCGAGTCGAACATCTGTTCGATTCGAACACAAAGCTCATCCCTACATAGGTGGCACGAGGTGTTAGTGTGGTCGTTCGTTTGGTTCTTGAGGCCGGACCAGAGTCTTGTGGAGTGGGAAAATTATCGCTTTATCTCTTGAGTTAATCCCTTTTTATTGCATGCCAATATTCTGTTTGCTTTGTTAGTAGCAGCTTGGCATTGCATGCCATTGCTGAGCCTATCATCTACTAGGACCCCCAGGTCCTTTTCCATCCTTGATTTCCCCAGAGGTTCTCCCCCCGTGAGTAGATTTCATTCATATTTTTGCCACCCAAATGCATTATTTTATATTTTTTCACAATAAACCTCATTTGCCATGTAGTTGCCCACCCCATTCATTTGTTCAGATCTTCTTGCAAGGTTTCCACATCTTGTGGAGAAGTTATTGCCCTGCTTAGCTTAGTATCGTCCTCAAATACAGAGATTGAACTGTTTACCCCATCCTCCAGGTCGTTTATGAACAAAAATAAATAGGATTGGTCCCGGTACAGAACCCTGGGGGACCCCACTTTCAACCCCTGACCATTCCGAGTACTCCCCATTTATCACCACCCTCTGAACTCACCCTTGTAGCCAGTTTTCAATCCATGTACCCAAGGGTGGTATGTAGGAAGACTCTTACCAGATCCCGTTGATTCCCATGTCAGCGACAGGGAATCGCATGTGCGTTATGCCACTCAGGGCATGGAAAGCGACATCTCCTCACTGGAATCTTCCAGGCTCGAATCTGCTTGGAACTCCGGGGGCCACCAGGAAAGTCCTCACAGCAAGACCAGGATGCAAATCGGGTGAAGGGAGACGTCTCTTGTAAAGCTCAAGTCAACACTTGGCTTATAGGAAGGGTATGTGGAAAGAAAAAACATGCCTCCACATAGTGCAGATGAAAAAGGGGAGTAATTTTATGTTCTGCTACGGGTTCACGTTATCAAGTCAAAGAGCAATTGATAGTGGCCTTCCGCCACAACGACCAATTACCAAAACAAGCGTCGAAACTGCAAGTCCTCTCGGATATCTCTTAATACATGCTACAGCAGCACAAGAATCTGACAATGATGACCAAAGCTTTACGAAACCACAAACTTGCTTAGAAATGGAAGTGCTGGCAAATTCATTGTCTCCCATTCAGGATCTCCTACCTCCATTACTACCCTGGATGAGGCAGGTGGTCTCCACAAATCAGCATCACAAGCTATTGCCAACAGAGGCTTGTAATGTCCATTTTTATTTATTTTTCTATGCAAGAATTTGCATAATCCTGGTTGCCATGATTTTTGTCTACACTACTTTTTTTATTACCACCAACAAGTAGTGCAGCGCATGCTGCTTGAGGTTCTCTTTTTTTCCAGAGACCTCTCCTTTTACTTCTAGCCTTGTTTCTTCATATCTTGACTAGTTTCCCATTGGAATTTTCAGTCCTCAGGCACATGGTTTTTTAGTTCTCATTTTTACTTCTTGGGAACACCAACAGTACTGTTCTACCACATACTTAAGCAGTATTCTTGCGGATTTATATGCATGTTAAAAGAGTTGTAAAGGCAGAAGATTTTTTATCATAATGCATTCTATGCTTTAAGATAAAAAACCTTCTGTGTGTAGCAGCCGCCCCAGCACACCCTAATACTTACCTCTTATTTCTTAGTCCCTCAGCCGTCTGCCACTCTCCCTCCTGATTGGTCGATACACAGCAGCGGTGCCATTGGCACCCGCTGCTGTCGCTTGAAGTCAGTTAGCCAACCAGGAGAGAGAGGGGTGGGGCCGAACAGCAGCTCCGTGTCTGAATTGACACACAGCTGCTTGCTGTGGGGACACTTGACGAGAGGAAGATCCTGGCTGCTCTGTGCAAATCCACTGCACAGAGCAGGTAAGTGTAATATGCTTGTTATTTTTTTTTTAAACTACACTTTACAATCACTTTAATGTTCTTTTGATCCTTAACTACACTCAGTCTCATGTCTTTCTACATGCCCAACCCTGAACAATAAGCCTATCTACTGTATATCTCCACAAAACTACGCCAACCATGAATCTATGAATGTGTGGGGTCCTTATCACCCCGCCAAATGCTACTCCTTGTGATAAACAGCTCACAAACACAAGGCTGACCCTTTTTCCATCCAAGATACTCACTTTTCACAAAATGGGGGTCCTACATGCTCCCACAAGGACTTTCCACACATTTTTATTTCCTGAAAAAGAAAGGAGTATTATTGGTAATTAGGAACTCTGTCTCTTTCCCCCTTATGGATGGCATCCTGGATAAAGAAGGCAGATATATTATTTTTGCCTGTACCATCAATAACAAGCCATAAACGCTTGTTACTGTTTACGTTCCAAACTCTCACCAACTGAGCTTTGTTCAAAACAGTTTCCACTATAGGCCATGGTAATCTCATTGTGTGCGGAGACTTCAACATTGTGGTGGATCTGCACCTAGACTCTAACCCAGTGGCGGTGTGACCATTAAGGGCAACTGGGCATCGCCCCCTCTCTTCAGCCACCCCCTCTGTGTTAAATGGATAGATTGATGCATTGCATCTAGTTCACCCAGATGGGTTAGCAAAGCAAATGAATATTTGCTTTGCTAACACTGAACTGCCTCTTAGCCAATCAGGAGGCGCGTATCTAATACCCGTCACCTGATTGGCTGAAGGCACAGGCACCCTGATTGGACACCTAACAGAATGGAAGAACAGGAGGACAGAGAGCCATGGAGAACACAGGAGCTCGCCGCCGTCACCTGCTGCATGTCCCACAGCTCGCCGCCATCACTCGCTACTAGGATGGGGTAAGTGTGTGCCGGGCCAGATGGCGAGCGGGGGGGTCACAGAGGCTGCATATGATGGGCACACAGACTACATATGATGGGCACAGGCGCTGCATATGATGGGCACAGTGGCTGCATTTTATGGGGCACAGTGGCTGCTTTGTATGGGCACAGTGACTGCATTTGATGGCATAGTGGCTGCATTTGATGGGCACAGTGGCTGCATGTGATGGGCACAGTGGCTGCAATTGATGGCACAGTGGCTGCATTCGATTGCACAGTGGCTGCATTTTATGGGCACAGTAGCTGCAATTGATGGCGCAGTGAGGCTGCAATTGATGGGTTTTTTTCAGTATTCTTCAGAATTTTTCAGTTTGTTTGCACCCCACCCAAAACATTTTGAGCACCAGCCGCCACTGCTCTAAGCAATCCCTATGAGAATTGCTTCATAAGGAAGACTTGCACGACGTATGGAGATGTCAGCATGTCAAAGAAAGGGACTACACTTTCTTTTGCCCTAGATATCTTTCTTATTCTTGTATTGATTTATTTGTAGTTGATAAGAGGATCTTGCATCCAATAGCTTATTCCTCCATACAAGACCTAATGTGGTCTGATCACACAGCCATCTCTATTACTGTGGATGAAGAAGGTACTAGCTCTCCAATGTTTATTTGGTGTTTTAACAACTCTATTAGACAGCATACCAATAACAGTGCATACTCGTTCAGCATCTCTGAGAATATTTTAGCAATAATGACTCTCTCGATACCGGAATTTTCCCCCTATGGATTGGCCATAAGGCTAACATCTGGGACTTGTTCTTCAATTCAGCATTCAGGCTAAAAGAAAACTAAATTCTGATACTCATGATACCCTACAGTCAAGCAATAAGTCCTGCCCTACCAACACCACCCCTGCTTCTCTCTTCAAATGAAGATCTAAACTTTGGGAACTTCTCTGTACTCTACATCATAAATATCTCAACCAGTTCAAGCTTTGCTTTTACGCTAGTAATAACAAATGCTTAGGGAATAGGCTTAAAGCTCAAAAAGCTAAAACTAGAATTCCCTATATTTTTCATTACTTCACAAAGTACAAACTGCACTACCCTCAGGACATTGCTGCCATATTTGTGGAGTACTATGGGACACTTTATAACTTAAAGACAGGCAGCTAACCCCAACCCTCTGAGACAGACAGCTCAGCTGAGTCTTCCATTGCTCACCGAAGCGCCGCTTGCCAGCTTAAATTACCCAAATCAATTCACTCATTACCGGATTGTAAATCACCTGGCCCAGATGGGTTGACACCTGTCAATTTCAGACCCATCTTTTTGTTAAATTCTTATGTCAAAATATATGCCAAATTACTGGCCAGATGCCATATAATATATAATTTAATTCCTACATTGATCCAACATGACCAGTCTAGATTCACCAAAGGCAGGCAAGCCTCCAATGCCACTAGACGCATTGTGATCCTAATTCACCAGGCAGAGCTGAGTCAGATGCCTTCTCTGCTTCTTTCTGTCGAGAAGGCGTTCAATTGTGTTCACTGGTTCCATATGTCTCATGCTTTGTCTAAATTTAATTTTGTTGGAATAATACTTTCTGCCATTTTAGCACTATATTCCACTCCATCATGGTGAGTCTATACCTCCACCCTTTTGTCTAATCATTTGATATAATTAACGGTACCAGCTAAGCAAGGGTGCCCTTTATCTCTGCGAAATGATGTGTAAAAAAGGGAAAAGCATCACTTGAAATTGAAAATAGTGTGATATTTCACCAACTCACCCCTATTAGGGGGTGGGGGATCTTGGAGTTAGGTGACATTCTGGGAAGAACAGACTTGGATAGGGGAAATATCAAGGTATAGAATGACATAGATGCATTTCACTCACATCACATGAGTTTCGTTCTGAAGAAACTCACGTGATGTGAGTAAAATGCATCGATGTCACAACATCATGTGTTCTGGCTTCCCTTCCATTTGCATGGCTTTTCCCATCTGCCGTCCCATCTGACAAACTTTCATCCCGCACAGCTGTTAGCTGCATGGTGTGCACCAAGCTTGTAAGGCTATGAAGACTTCAGCGTTGATACCAGTGATATACCTACACTGACTCCTGCATCCGCCCTGCCGCTACTTTGGAGGTCTATGGAACTTGGAAGGTAAACTGACTAGCGGGTCCGCTATTACTGTGAACCACCTGACAAGGAAGATCAAGCATCAGCGAGGGATCGGGTGAGCCTGCTCCAAGGATACCACTCCTGACTTTTTATGTTTCATCCCACTGCTGATACCACTGCCGTGTGGAAGTCCCCTCACCCCTGAACATCAGGTTGCAGTTCATTAACTACCGTGGGGACGGAAAGTATTCAGACTCCCTTAAATTTTTCACTCTTTGTTATATTGCAGCCATTTGCTAAAATCATTTGAGTTCATTTTTTCCTCATTAATGTACACACAGCACCCCATATTGACAGAAAAACACAGAATTGTTGACATTTTTGCAGATTTATTAAAAAAAGATTCATGGCTGTATTAGATCAAAAGGGTGGTTCTACTAAATATTGAGCAAAGGGTCTGAATACTTAGGACCATGTGATATTTCAGGTTTTCTTTTTTAATAAATCTGCAAAAATGTCAACAATTCTGTGTTTTTCTGTCAATATGGGGTGCTGTGTGTACATTAATGATTACAAAAATGAACTTAAATGATTTTAGCAAATGGCTGCAATATAACAAAGAGTGAAAAATGTAAGGGGGTCTGAATACTTTTCGTCCCCACTGTATGTCTCCCTTCCTCCATCCTCCTGCTAGTATTTATTGCATGATGGCTGAATTTATCCTTCAGTCTTCCACTTATGCCTGCAAGCACTGTAGAATACAGCCTCAACCCACATTACATTATCGGTTTGGTTCCTCTCCCCTTCATGGACTATTTTTGATGTGGTTTTCCACTGTTGCTAGCAATTCTAATTGCTTTTTATATTGGGTAAGTGGGTAAGGAATGTGAGCCCGGGTCCTTTTCTTTTTAATTGATTTTTACAACGTTGTCTTGAATAGTTTTATCATGGTGTAGTGAAGGTTGTCTAAATTTTTATATTTTTCTAAATTGTACTAATAAGCATTTTTATTTTGTGATATTTACACCGCTGTGTGCTTCCCTTTGGAGTCATTCTATACCTTGGTATTTCTTTATCCAAGTCTGCCCCTTATCTCTCTCTATAATTAATCTTTCTATAGAGCCATTAACAGAAGTCATCTCTCCATCTCTGGTTTCAGATTCCGCACTAAACCTTATAGCATAAATCTCTTTGCAGATGATGTAAATACTGCTCCTTACAAATCTGTCTACTTCTCTGCCTAATGTCCATCAAGTATTATCTCTTTCAGCTCCTTGTCTTTATATAAGGTCAATTTCACCAACTCTTTGATACTTAAATTAGGGGTATAGGCCTGACAGACATTAAAGATTATTACACAACTATACAACGTGATCAACTTAAGCACTGGTGTCGGTCTTACCATGAGACTCTGTGGATCGAGGTTGAAGCCGCATTGGCTTGAGTTTCTGAGATATCTTCTTTTCACAGACCTCTGGAAGCCTTTGGAGACTAATGCCGCCTACACACATTCCGACAACAAAATCCAAGATTTTTTTCTGGTGGATGTTGGCTCAAACTTGTCTTGCATACACACGGTCACACAAATCTTGTCGGAAATTCCGAATGTCAAGAACGCGGTGATGTACAACACGTATGACAGCACTAGAAAAGGGAAGTTCAATACCAAGTGCACCACCCTTTGGGCTCCTTCTGCTAAACTCATTTGGTGAGAGACGATTCACGCTTTTCAGCCTTGTGCTTTTCTGCTCATTATTGCTCTTCAGTTCGTGTTTGTGGGTTCGTATCTGGTTTTCAGTGCGTGTAGTCATTTTGCATTTGTTTTTCAGTGCGTATTTTATAGTACGTATTTGATTTTTGCAGTGCGTTCTTGTCCGCTCGTTTCTGATTTTCAGCTCGCTTTTCTCAGGCCTTTCTGTTTTTCGGTGCTTTCTGTTCGTTCTGACCAGCTGACTGTTTTGAAGCCATGAGGACCCTCTCCGTGGACCAGAGGGTTTTTAACTACCGGCTGGCCAGAGCCAGAAGAGTGGTGGAGAACGCTTTCGGGACAATGGCCAGCCGGTTCCGCCTATTCCTTACGGCAATCAACATGGTGGAATATAAACTTAACCATATAATCCTTGCATGCTGCATTCTCCACAACTCTTTAAGGAGAAATTCAATTAACTATGTTGCCTCAGTTGGGCCTGAGGCCAGACTTCAAGAAGAAACCCTGATGGCGCTTGAAGCTGGCTGTCCTGGCTTGCCCCCCAAAGCATCCTTTTTATGGACTTAAGGACTGATTAAAAAGAAGATCAAGATTCATCGAGGGACACATGGGAGCATACGACAAGAGGAGGAACTGTTGTGGAAATTTTATGAAGATATATTTAATATGTATTGTCTTATGGTCTCCCAATGTTAGTTCTCCCGCAGCCCGCTCTAAAGAGCTGACTGGGGCAGACTGATGCTGGTTGAGATCCGTTTTGTAGTGAAAAGCTCCTTGGGGATGTAGAGAAGTGTTTACAGAGTGGGGATATGTCCACCAACGAAGGGCCCCCCGTGTGATGCACAGAACGATCATCTGGGGGGGATCTGTTCTCTCTGCAAAGACATTATCGGTTTAGCGGATGTACGCTCGTGTCACCCCCCCTGTGTGCCTGATCAATACATTGGGGGTGCCGTGGCGTGCACCTGCAGATAATCTCCCATCCACACTGGATTGTAGTATAGTCCGGGCATGCTTTGGTCCCTGAACAATGCAGAATAAGGATTCACGCCAAACGGTAAAAACGGGAATCTTTAAGTCATTATGGTAAGGAGCAGCATTCATGTTCTCATGCTTCCTGTCCGTAGCTGAAGATAGCTTACAGAGACAGGGAGTGGGAGATCGTACACGCTGCCCCCGCCCAGACACACCCATAAGACTCCCCTAGTCATTATTCATTTGTTGTTGTATAAACTCATGCTGTTGGAAGGATTTCCTGTGTTGACATTCATATCCAGTGAGGTCATAGCCTGTGCGGTCATTTCCCATGGAGGAAGCGATTGGCTATTGGGGCGATCGCTTTCTGTTTGTCATTGCTTTTGTTGTCTTTGAATATAAGACCCAGTGCGGTGCTCGGTGGGAAGCAGTCATGCTGAGATGAGGACGTAAGCTGTGGTCATGTCTGTTTACTTGGGGATATGCAGGAAATAGAGTGATAGGTAAGGTGCATTATACCATTAGACGAAATGGGCGCTTATTAGCGCAAAAGCGTATAGTGGGTTTTTCCACGACACAACGAGTCCAAGAAGTAAATCCAATAGGACTCGCAGGCACATAAACGTTTTAAGCATTCTGCTTTGGGGAGTTGTTTGGGCATGGCCTCAATTACCCAAACTCTAAGGCCCCTTTCACATGGACAGACCGTCTATCTGTTTTTTTTCCATCCGTCAACGGACGACAATGCATTCCTATGGGCAAACGGATGACCATCCGTTACCATCCGTTAACCTCCACTTCCGTTTTTATCCATGTTTTTTTAATGTACAAGGCTACGTCCAGATCCGTCTAAATGGATATTAACTGACAATGTCCATCAACATCCGATCAGTTAAGATCCGTTTTGAAGAAATAATTAAAAGTTCATACTTTGACAAATAAAAAAACAAAGTGAAAAAAACCTTTATTTTAAAAGGGTTATGCAGAATAAAACTAAAACTGTTTTGAACATATCATGTGCTTTTGTGTCTTTTTATGCTATCAAAACACAATGAAATAACCAAATTAATTAATTAATTAATTTAAATTTGCACTGCATTATTTATATATATTGGTACTGCCATGGAACTTCTGATGGAGATAGAAAGTAGTCGGCAAATTGTTCACGCATGGCAATGTAGGATGGAAGGAGCAATGCTTTCTGGGGAATTTCCTTAAAGGCACAGAAACTGCTGTAAACGGATGAAAACGGATACAAAAGTGGATGAAAAAACCGATGAAAAAACGGATGTAAACGTGTATACATTAATGGATGAAAACGGATATTAACGGAACGGAAGACAGATGAAAACAGAGATTAACGGAACAAAAGACAGATGAGGACGGATGAAGCAACAAATAAGAACTGATAAATTTTTAACGTAGCTAATGGTGCCCGTGTGAAAGGGGCCTAAGCTCCTAGGGAGGACCGATGATGGTATGTGAGGAAGTGTTTCGGAACACTGTGTGTGTCCAACCCTGCATCTACTAGCCAGCTGTGCTCACCAAATCTTTTCCAAAGTGTGCAGATTGTGTGACCAACATAAAATAGGCCACAGGGGCAAGACATGCTGTAAATTACAAATTCGGTTAAGCAAGTGTAAAAATCAGATATGGTGTAACATTGCATTAACAGAGAGAGAGTCATCAGTAATAACTTTGGTGTCATGGCTGCCATCTTCATCTCCCCACTCTCTCTCCACACTAGTAGGGCTTAGAATGTCAGCAACTTCCTAGGAAAAGAAAGGCAGAGGTACGGGTGGAGAGTAAGAAAGTGTTCCTTGATGGTGTTTGGCAGTTTGTTCTTAAGAGCAGAGCCAACAGGGGAGAGTTTTTTGGCAAGCTGGACACAGAGGCACTCACCGGCCATTTCTTGATCTTGTCTCATTATGACAGAACACCATGGGCCGCCGTGCCACTGTAATCTTGGGAACTCTAAGAGGGGATCTGAAGAAAGCCAGTCTCCTGGAAGTTTGGGCACGTGTTGCCCAATTTTGACCATTGTGGGAGCTGCAAGAGGAGTTCCGAAGTCAGCCTATGCAAGAAGCACCATTCAGGAGTCTACTGTGCCAGCAGGATGAATGAAAAAAAAGCTGCAGTACTGGTGGAGCTCAGAGGAGAAGCTGTGCACATGCTCACAGTGGCCAAGGCCCCAGAATGTATTTTTACTCTGGGTTTCCATGAATCCAAATGGTTTTAATGAAGGATTCACTTATACTTCATTTACATAGATTTAAGAAATGAAAAGGATATGACAATGAAGGGTTGTGAAATTATAATTGATGTATGATTGATCATTTTCCATTGAAGAAAAGATAAATAGGGTCATAATGACAAAACTTATGTTGTAAGCTATGGTGTATATAATTAAAATGTGCCAGAAAATGTAAAATGGACATCACAAAGCATGACAATTGGGCTGATTTACGAAGCATTTGCGCCATGAGTTGCGGCGCACGCCGATGCACAAATTACATTTTCGTATTTACAAAACATATGTGCCGGTAACACAGCGCAATTCCCCATTTACTATTCTCTTCCTGGCGCACGGGAAGAGGTGATTGGTACGCCACTATCGACATGGCGCACGGCATCTTTAACTGAAAATTTAAACAAGCTGGAAGTGCCAATATTATGGTGGTGATGTGAGTGATGTGAGGAAGTATGGTACTAACTGCCCAAGTCACAAATATGCCCAAAATAGAATGAGAAAGTAACTTTCTCTGAACAAGCCGGCTGTGCCGGCAAATACATTTCGAACTGCGGGAGGTCAATTTATGCACTGAGCATGCTCAAACGGCATTTGCGCTTGTTCAAATGTGTTGGTTCAGTGCACTGGCAAAATCTTAGTAAATGTCAAGCAACGTAAATGCATTTGCATAGGTTGAATGGGCGCACCTCTACACTTTTTTTTTTTTTTTTTTTTAACGCTGGTTCACTTCGCGGCTATAGTGAAATGTTGGTCCGGCAATACACATAAAAGTTCATTGATAAAAACAGCATTAAGAAAAAAAACAAAATTAAGAAAAGAAAATGCGTTGGGTTCCCCCGAAATTCAATACCAGGCCCTTCAGGTCTGGTATGGGTATTAAGGGGAACCCCACGCCCCAAAAAAAAATGGCGTGGGGGTGCCCCTCAAAATCCATACCAGGCCCTTCAGGTCTGGTATGGATTTTAAGGGGAACCCTGCGCCAAAATGTAAAAAAAATGGCGTGGGGTCCCCCTAAAAATCCATACCAGACCCTTATCCGAGCACGCAACCTGGCAGGCTGCAGGAAAAGAGGGGGAGACAAGAGAGCGCCCCCCCTCCTGAACCGTACCCCCCAAAGCACCTTGTCCCCATGTTGATGAGGACAAGGGCCTCATCCCCACATCCCTTGCCCGGTGGTTGTGGGGGTCTGCGGGCGGGGAGCTTATCAGAATCTGGAAGCCTCCTTTAACAAGGGGACCCCCAGATTCCCCCCGTGTGAAATTGTAATGGGGTACAAAAGTACTCCTACCATTTCACAAAAAAAGTGTCAAAAATGTTAAAAATGACAAGAGAGTTTTTGACAGTTCCTTTATTTAAAGTCTCTTCTTTCCATCTTCGGGTCTTCTTCCTTGAGGTTGAGGGCATGTGGCCTGGTACGGTTCAGGAGGGGGGGCGCTTTCTCGTCCCCCCTCTTTTCCTGTGGACTGCCAGGTTGCGTGCTCAGATAAGGGTCTGGTATGGATTTTTGGGGGCTCCATGCCATTTTTTTTTAAATTTTGGCACGGGTATCCCTTAAAATCCATACCAGACCTGAAGGGCCTGGTATGGATTTTGAGGGGGACCCCCACTCTTTTTTTTTATTTTGGCACGGGTTTCCCTTAATATCCCCTTAATATCCATACCAGACCTGAAGGGCCTGGTATTGAATTTCGGGGGAACCCCGCGCATTTTCTTTTCTTAATTTTGTTTTTTTCTTAATGCTGTTTTTATCAACGAACCTTTATGTGTATTGCTGGACCGACATTTCATTATCATTATTCATTTCCGTGAGTAGTTTTAAATAACTTTTATTCCTTAAGGGCCAGTTCACAACACATGCAGTCCAGTGCGTTTTTTTCTGCATCAAAAAAGCATGGAAAGTAGGTTATATGGTTTTCAATGGCATAGTTCACACCAGTGCTTGCAGTTCCAGTGCGTTTCCAGTTCCCGAAAAAAAAGTAGAACATGATGCATTTTTTATGCACTGGACTGTACTGGAACACTGTAAAATGCATCAAAAACGCACTGGAACGCACCTAAATGCACCAAAAACGCACTGCAAAACACTTTTCCATATTTAAGGTTAAGAAAAAAGAGGGGGGAAAGCACTGGACTGCATCAAAAATGCACCAAAAATGCACTGGAACGCATCAAAAACGTGCATGCAGAAAAGCACCTGGAATGCATCCAGACTGCGTTTCTATGGTGTGATCTGGCCCTTAGGGCCCTGATGGCCAGTTCACACCATAGAAACGCAGTCCGGAAGCGTTCCAGGTGCTTTTCTGAATGTGCGTTTTTTAAGCGTTCCAGTGCATTTTTGGTGCGTTTTTGATGCAGTCCAGTGCTTTTTTTTCCCCCTCTTTTTTCTTAACCTTAAATAAGGACAAGTGCGTTCCAGTGCATTTTTGATGCGTTTTACAGCTTTCCAGTACAGTCCAGTGCAGGAAAAATGCAGCATGTTCTACTTTTTTTTCAGGAACTGGAACGCACTGGAAATGCCGACTTTCCATGCATTTTTGATGCATAAAATATGCACTTGACTGCACTGGTGTGAACTGGCCCTTAAGCAATTTGGCATATTTAAAGGCATTTCGCCTTGTTTCATTTTTGGGGTTGTCCAATTGGTGACAATGATATATGTCCCTTAGGGTAAGACCTGGGCCCCATACCCATTTTAAGGCCAATAACTAGAAGATAAGCCAGCCACGTGGGGACTAGTAAAATTACTAAGTCAGTTCCCTTAGACTGCAATGGTATTTGTTGTATAACTTTTGCACATGTTAGGCTCTTTAGTTGCCCTCCAGGACTGGGGGGTGTTTTGTCCCATCTGTAATTTTGGTGCATGCTGGATGATGTGCTTAATTTTGGACGGGGGGGGTGGCTTATTTCGTGCTAGCTGCATTTGGGTTGTTCTGGGAATGTTCGGGGACTTTGTTTTTTTCCTGTGCCTTTTGGTGTGTGAAATGCATTTGGGTTGGTCTGGGCATGCTCAGGGACTTTGTTTTTTTTTGGCGGTGCTTTTTGTGTGTGAACAGCACTTGGATGTTTCTGGGTATGCTCAGAGGGTGTTTTTTGGGTTAGTAATTTAAGGACATCCTTAACAGGTATACCCACTTTGAAGTTCTCTCTACATTGGGTGAACTTGCATTTTGTGTGTTTCATGGACTGTCCATGTGTTTGCAATTGCCTCGTTAGCACACAAACCTATGTTATATAAAGCTTGCAGATAACATTCTTTACTTTGCCCTGAAAAGAGCCAAGAGTGTGGGGGGCAGACAAGAGAGTACATTTGGGTGTCCTTATTGAGTTTCTAACACATGTATTTTGTTTTTTATGTTGTTGCAAAACAGATGTGTTTTTATGCAATTTATTTGTTACTTTGGTTTGTTGTATTTTTTTGGGTGGTGGTTATTTTACCATGAAATCTATTTTATGTTTCCCGTTTTTTTTTTTTTTTTTTTTTTTACGTTGTTCACTTTGATTTAACTGTCTGTGCTGCATTATTTTTAAAATTCTTTCTCAAGATGTTGTGCCTAATGTTTTAATCCTTAATAGATAGATTTGTGGGTGCACTCCTTTAAACTCCTTTTAATTTACACTGCAGAAGGGTTAAACCTCAAACATATTCTGTTAGTGTCTCAAACTAACATACATGTGTGTATTTTGCTTTCCTTGCTTCTTTTCCAAGCCTTGTGTGGTGTGTGTGGGTTTTTTTTTTTTTTTGGACCAATAAAATTGTTTCAATTTTTGTATGTTTTATGTGTGTTCTTTTCATGCAACGGATTTCCCAGCTGCTGCTGATTGGCGTGTCTTAGACAAATCTTTTTTTTTATTTATTTATTTTTTTTTTTTAAGTTACTTTCCTGGTGCCTTCATGGTAGCACATGCATGGATTGTGAGTATGCTGCCATGGATAGTGACCAGGAAAGTAACGTTTCAGAGTGGTATGTATTCAATTTTCTTTCCTGGTGCCTCCATGGCAGCATACTGGTGATAGAGCTCCGCCTCGACTCCTCCCTCAGGACTAGTGAATAGCATAAATTAAAGGCATAGTCCCTCCCCCAACATTCTCCTTTTTTTCCTCATACCTCTTGTGCTGGTGAAGAGTAGCAGTATGTCCATACCTCTGCCTTTGGCAGCGTCCGCCGGGTTTAGCCTTTCCCGTGCGCAGTCCCTGTTCTTGGGCCGCTCACAGCGATGATAAGACTGGGAAACCCTCTGTGGATCTGTTGGGGTCTTCTTGCATAGTTTCCTCACAGGAACGCAGTCTGCCACGATTTCCTATGATGAAGGCAAAGGAGTCGCAAAAGGATCAGCTCCCATTCTTCCAGGCTTGTGATTTTTCATTTTATTCCATTTCTCATTTTAAAAAAAGAAAGAAAGAAGCATATGTCTTTTCCCCTCCCCTCTTCCCTTTCTATTTCCTTCCCTTTCTTCCCTTGGAAAGGAAATATATAGATAATAAGAGGGAGTAAAATGTTCTTTTGTTTTTTACCTGTCATTTTTACATGCTGCTGCCCTTAAGATAGACATCCGTCGTCCTGTTACTGCGGGCGCTTTGTTTCGTTCTGTTTACCTTCCCTGCAGGTAGAGACAGCGCGGCCGGTGTCCTCTCCGCCGTACTGCGCATGCGCGATCCGGGGAGCTAGACAGCCGTCGTTTGTCGGGGCTTTTCTCGGCTCCCCGGCATCTACTGTGCATGCGCGGTCTCTCGGCGCCTCGGCGGCCATTTTTATTTCTGGAAAAGGGCCAGTTTTTGCCCTTTTCTTCTAAAGTTTAAAAAGAAAGAGAGACTGGGGGTTCATGGGACTACCCCACCCACCCTTAGGGTATTTAAGGCTAGCTTTAAGGGCTAGCAGTCAGAGTCTCCTTGGCTGTGCCCTGTTAGGTTTCTCTAAAGCTGCTCTGTGGTAAGTATTTAAAAAAAAAAAGAACAAAACGGGTAATGTGTCTTTTAAAAAAAAAAAAAAAAAAAAAACAAAACTCCTTTTTCTTTCCTTCCCTTTCTTGCTATATTTCTGCAGCTGATCCTTATGCTCAACTCCGCAATGAGCCATTCATCTCGCAACAAGGATCCTCACACTTCCGTTAGGTATGGGACCACCTATAAAAAAAAAAAAAAAGTGCGCTCGCTGGCCTGACATGTTTTTTTCTTAAAATCATAGCCCTGCCCACTCCAAGAGGACCGAAAAATCCTCAAGGCACCGCTTTGACGACAGCCCAAGTCGCAGATCTCGTTCTTCACGCCACCGGTCCCGCTTGTCAAGACGTGAGTCCCATTCTTCTCGACATAGATCAAGATCCAGAAGACGGGATCGGTCCCCCTCTCCTAGATCCTTTACGAAGAAGAAGTGCTGGACCTGTGGGGCTAGTCCGCTGCCGAACAAAGTAGTTTGCAAGGACTGTTTTGCGGACTATGCGTCCAGCCGCGAGTTAGAAAATCAACAGGTTGTGGACCTGCTCAAAAGAACTATGAAGGAGTCCTTCTCTGAGCTTGCGGCTTTGGTTCCCGCTCAGCCAGTCCCGCAGACGTCCCAGGCTCAGGATGTTGAACTTAATCTTCCCGGTCCTTCCGCAGCCAGTACTCCTCTACCTCCATCAGGCCGACCGGCCAGAGATTCCCCACCTGAAGACCTCTCGGGGGATTCGTCACATCCTTCTGGCTTCAGCCATTCATTGGTAAAACCATTCATCCAGGCAGTCAGAGCTGCAATAGCCTGGGAGGATGCTGAAGAACCTCCCCAGGAAGCACAAAGCTACTTCCTATTCCTTAAAAGAAAACAGGCTTTCTTCCCTTTGATGGGCGAAATTAGCCAAATCATTCACAATGAGTGGTCAAAGACTGATAAAAAGCTGTCATTGGGCCATTTCAATAAACTGTATCCCTTACTGGAGTCAGGAATGCAGTCATTAAACTCCATGCCTGTGGTAGACGCATCAGTGGTGCGACTCTCAAAAAATATCACCCTACCTATGGAAGATTCCGCTTCTTTCAAGGACCCTCTTGACAGACGAATCAACCTGGACCTCAAGAGGAGCTATTTAGCTGCAGGAGCAGCATGTAAGTCACCTCCGTGTCTAATGCCACTAGAGCTTGGACGGATAACATTGAAACGGCTCTGCGCCAGGACATCCACAAGCAGGACATAATTAAAGCCTTGGAGGAAATTAGGTTGTCAGCAGACTTCGTTGGAGTAGCAGCTATAGACACGATTAGGTGTTCAGCAAGATCTATGCTGCACTCAGTAATGGCGAAAAGGGCCTTGTGGTTGAAACCCTGGACGGCGGATGTAGCTTCCAAGCAAAATTGGTGCAAAATCCCATTCGACAGGAAGGCATTATTTGGAGACAAGATAGATAAAGCCATATCTAGGTTGTCAGGAGGAAAGTCAGGTATGCTTCCCCAAGACAGAAGGATGCGGAGATCCAGAGGGGGTTCTTCTAGGTTCCGCCAGTCAAATCCTAGGGATTTTAGACAATCAAGGCAGTCCAGAGACAGCAGAAGACCCTGGAGGGGCACTCAGGCATCCTTTTTGGGCAGAAAGTCGAAGGCCCCTCCGACTCCACATGAGCAGAAGCAATCTTTTTGATGCCAGATTAGCCCAGACACTCCCGGTGGGAGCCAGGCTAAAGTTCTTTTTTTCCAGTCTGGACCAACAAATGCCAGGATCCCTGGGTCCTGTCAACAATCCAATGGGGGCACTTTTGGAGTTTCTCTCATCCTCCACCTCAAAATTCTTTCAAGAGAACAGAAATTCCATCCTCTCCACTGAAGGCTCAAGCCCTAAGACACTTCGTATCGTCACTACAGCTTCAGGGAGCAGCTGTGCCGGTTCCCTTGGCAGAGCGCTTCGCAGGCTTCTATTCCACTCTGTTTCTGGTCCCAAAGAGAACGGGTGGATGGAGGCCTGTGATAGATCTAAAAAGGCTCAACAGGCACATACACCACGAAAGCTTCAAGATGGAGTCTCTACAAACAATTATTCAGGCAGTGCAGCCAACAGATTGGATGATTTCAGTCGATCTGCAGGATGCGTACCTACACGTGCCAATTCTACCTGCCTTTCAGAGGTATCTCAGATTTGCAGTAGGACAGACCCACCTGCAGTTTCAAGCCCTGCCCTTCGGTCTGTGCACCTTCCCCAGGGTATTCACCAAGATTCTAATATCTGCCCTGGTTCCCCTGCGGGAGAGGGGTTTGAGGATATACCACTATTTAGACGACATCCTCCTCCTAGCAAGCAGTCTGGATCAGTTGGTATATCACCGAGACATTCTTCTCCAGTCCCTGAGAGAACTAGGATGGTTGATAAACTCAGAAAAGAGTCAGCTTGCACCTACACAGCGGATGATCTATCTAGGTGCAATGTTCAACACCCAGGAGGGGACAGTATCATTACCATCTCTGAAGATGAGGATTATCATCCAGAAGATGGTCAAAACCATCACGAGCCTGTACCTAACGGCGTCACAATGCCTGAGCCTCATTCTTGGCGCAGTGGAAGAAACAACAACTCTCTCAGACAATTCTGCTGACGGGAGCAATGCGCAGGAGTCTTCATTGGTGGACCCTTCCGGAAAACCTCTCCAAACCTCGTCATCTGGATTCCCTCCGCTGGATCACAGTTACGTCCGACGCAAGTGGACAAGGCTGGGGAGCCCATTGCGGGGAAACCAGGATACAGGGGAGATGGTCCTGTTCCACCCAGGGAGTGGTATCCAACATCCTGGAGATGAGAGCAGCGTTCTTGGCACTGACTTCATTGGCATCTCAAATCAGAGGCCAGAGAGTACTTTTACGCCTGGACAACAGGGCAGCTGTCGTGTATCTGCAGAAGCAGGGGGGCACTCGCAGCACATCACTCCTCAGGGAAGTAGAGCCAATTATGCTCTGGGCAGAAAAGAACATTTTAGACCTCAGGGCGATGTATCTCCCGGGAAGGTTGAACACGGAAGCAGACACGCTGTCGAGGAACTTCTTGGACAACAACGAGTGGGCCCTTCATCCCCAGGTCTTCCGTCAGATTGCCAACCTCTGGGATCCTCCTCAGTTAGACCTATTTGCCACTCCGGAGAATGCCAAAATGACCAGATTCTTCTCTCGCCTGCCGTATACGCAAGCCGAGGAAGTAGATGCCCTGTCATGCCCCTGGAGGTTCACCACCGCATATGCCTTCCCCCCCGGCCATTAATATTCAAGTTCCTCCTGAGGCTTCTCAGAGAGACAGTCCAGGTACTGGCAGTACTTCCATATTGGCTGAAGAGACCCTGGTTTCCTCTAGCTATGCGCCTCAGTGTGAGCTCTCCAATCAGGATCCCTCCTTTCCCTCAACTTCTGACGCAGGGCAGTTTAGTTCATCCAAACCCTCAGAAGCTGAATCTTCGAATCTGGAGGTTGAGAGGCGAAGGTTTGAGTCCCTAGGATGTTCCCCAGGGGTCATAACAACCCTCCTAGGAGCTAGGAAGCCAGCAACCAATGCTATATATTCAAAAATATGGGACAAGTTCTTGTCATTTGCTACCTCAAATGAGTTTGATCCAATCCTTCCTTCTACATCAGATGTTCTAGGTTTCCTCCAGACAGGACTTGATCTGGGTCTTGGCCTAAGGTCCCTCAAAGTGCAAGTAGCAGCAATTTCGGCCGCAACAAATAAAAGATGGGCAGAAGAGCCTTTAGTAGTCACTTTCCTCAGAGGAGTGTTAAAGATTCGCCCACCTGTCAGACGGTCTTTTCCCAAATGGGATTTATCCCTGGTCCTTGAAGTCCTCTCTGACCATCCCTTTGCCCCAGTGGAACAAGTGGCAATATGGAACCTAACACTAAAGACGGTTTTCCTGCTAACCATTACATCTGGCAGAAGGATCTCAGAACTCCACTCTTTAGGGATAGGTGAGGACCACATCTCTTTCTTCCACGATAGAGTGGAGCTTCGTCCCCTTCGGGGGTTCACACCTAAGGTCGCTACTCCAAGCCACCTTTTGGAGCCTTGGGCACTACCAGTATTTGCTGAAGCGGATTCGGAATCATGTCACGAGCTGGACATATCCAGAGTGCTCTACCTAGAGGCCACTAGATCCTTCAGGAACTCGGAAAGACTTTTTATTGTTCCATTCGGTAAATATAGGGGAAAAGAAGCTTCCATCAGAACTCTGGCATCTTGGGTGGTAAAGTTAATCCAGAAGGCCTACAGGATGAAGAATATGGAACCTCCATCCCGAGTGAATGCTCATTCTACAAGGGCAGTCTCAACCTCCTTGGCAGCAAGGGCTAACGTTTCATTAGAGACGGTGTGCAGGGCCGCCACCTGGTCTTCTCGCAATACGTTCCTCAGACACTACCATATTGATCCAGGAGCTCTCACAATGGTTGAGTTCGGGAGGAGGGCAGTTCAGGCTGCAATGTCCCATTCTAATTAAACATTTATTGTTAAGCATTATCCCACCCGTGTCAGCTAGTTATTTATCACCACTATGCTGCCATGGAGGCACCAGTAAAAAGGAAAATTGTATCATACTTACCGTAATTTTCCTTTCCTGGTGCCTATCCATGGCAGCATACGCTCCCACCCTCGGTATTCTATTTTACGGAGAATGTTGGGGGAGGGACTATGCCTTTAATTTATGCTATTCACTAGTCCTGAGGGAGGAGTCGAGGCGGAGCTCTATCACCAGCATGCTGCCATGGATAGGCACCAGGAAAGGAAAATTACGGTAAGTATGATACAATTTTCCGTTTTTTGAGCAGTGGTTTTCAGCCTCAGTCCTCAAGTACCCCCCAACAGGACATGTTTAGGAAATGTATCTTATCTAAAACAGCTGTCCAAAATACAAAGCCATTGACTTTGATTTCAAGCACATGTGCAAGATGAAGGAAAACCTGCAAACATGGCCTGTTGGGGGTTCTTGAGGACAGGGTTGAGAAGCACTGATTTAGAGCACTGAACTAAAATCAAGCTGAAGACAATCCTATTCTAATTGTGTATATTTGAGGGAAATCAAGATTTTTTTTTTTTTTGGTTGGGCTTTGTGTCCCTTTTCTTAAAATTGGCACATAGCCAAACAGGAAGTGAAAGTGAAATCCTAACAATATTTTTCCTTGGGGACACACAGGTCAATCTAACTAGTGTCCCCATCATGCAAATTGCACTCTAGCACTTTATTAATTAGGTATTTTTGGGTTTATTAAAGGCAAATCCTTTCTGCAATACCAGTGTAGTTGATGAAAATCAGAGGGGAAGTGCTAGTGATTTTTTTTTTCTTCTTTTCCTTGCATGTCCTGCTCGGATCTCCAACAACTGCACTTTTAAGTGCACTTGTAGTGCAAAGTGGATTTACCTTTTAGTAAATAAACCCCAAGATACATAATAATTTGGGATGTACATGGCAAAATGCTAGAGTACAATTTCCCGAATGGGGAAACTATTTGGATTGACCTGTGTGTCCCCAAGGACATACATTGGTAGGGTTTTACCCTCACTTCCTGTTTGGCTATGTTACAGGAAGCGAATAATTTTGAATGAGAAATTAGCAAAATTTGGGAGGTGTCTTCACCCTATCAGGGGTGTAGACATCTGACAAAACTTTGAATCCCTCTGCAGTCTATCCCCAAGCAAAAATAAGAAAGGATTTTAATTAGTTTAACTTTGCAAAGACACATTCCTAAGTTCAATTGTGATGCATGTTAATGGCCCATTTAGACCTTTAATAGAAAGTCATCAGTTGTCTTTGACTCTAAACATTATTTTTGGCTAGTCCTAGAAATCTGGATCTGTTTTTCTATTAACCACTTGGTGTCTGTGCCATAGCCAAATGACGGCCACAGCGTGGACCTGAATTTCTGGGAGGCTATCATAGGGAGCCCGTCCTATGTGCTACCTGCAGGGCGCACTGAGTCACTGAGACTCGAGTGATCACAGATCGAAGTAAGGGCCGATCCCAGCCCCTTACCACGCGATTAGCTGTCATCCAATGACGGCTGATCACATGATGTAAATTAAAGCTCGGTAATTGTTTATTTTTTCTCCTCACGCTGACAGCATGAGGATAAAAATAAAAGCTGATCACCGGCTTAGGTGCAAGGGACATTGGTCCCAAAGAGGCAATTCTGCCTCATCTGTGCCCATCAGTACCACCTGCCAGTGCCACCTATCAATGCCCACCAGTGGTCCCAAGCAGTGCTGCCTATCAGTGTAACCAATCAGTACCGCCTCATCAGCGTACATCAATGAAGGAGAAAAATTACCTGTTTGCAAAATTTAATATCAAAATATCCAAAAATATACAAAATTATTTATAAAAAGCTCTTTTCTTTTTTTTGAACAAAAGAAAAAACCACAGAGGTGATCAAATACCACCAAAAGAATGCTCTATTTGTGAGAACTTTAAAAAAAAAACAAAAAAAAAAAAAAAAACATTTGGCTAAGTATGACCGCGCAATTGTCATTCAAAGTGCATCAGCGCTGAAAATTGGTCTGCACAGCAGGGGGGTTTAAGTGCCCAGTAAGCAAGTGGTTTTTTCCATGCCAAATATGGATTTCTGTAATAAAGATGTGTGCCCGCTGTGTATACGGCATGTGCGCATGGGCATAAGCAAGTCACACACATATGAACGGTACTCAGTGTAAATCATGGGGTAGAACTTGTGATGCAACTTTTCAGTCCCAAGTGGCCTTAGGCTCTCTTTCTACTACTGCGAGTTGTTGTGCGACTTGACACGTGAAGTCGCAGGACAAGTCAAAACATATGTATTTCAATGTTCCCCTGTTCCAATTGGTGCAACTCCAAAAAAAGTTCTTGCACTACTTTGTTCCAACTTCAGTGCGACTTTTTCTCCGATGTTTTGAACTAGTCGCATGACATTAAGGCTCGGTTTCCACTATTGCAAAGCCCAAAGTTGCATGTTTTTTGCTGCGAGTTTCCCGCAACTTTTTGCTAAATCTTGAAGCAATGCCTGTGTATTTTTGAGGTCTATGGACCTCAAGTCGCATCAAAGTGGGATCAAAGTAGTGCAGAGACTACTTTGAAGTTGCTGCAACTTGAAGTTGCACAAATATGAACGCTACTCATTGTAAATCATGGGGTAGAACTTGTGATGCAACTTTTCAGTCCCTAGTGGCATGACAAGTTGCAATAGTGGAAAACAAGCCGAAAAAGCACATTGTAAATTACGCAACTTTGGGGTTGAAATAGTGGAAAGAGAGCATTAGGCTAAAGCGGTAATAGGAAGATGCACTGTAAGAATTACTTCTAATTGTAGAAAATCAAACAGGCTCTTGCACTGAATCTAATTTATGGAAGATCTAACTGATTGGCCAGTGTATGGTGACCTTTAAAGATATGAAAACTTGAATTTCTGGTGGGACGATGGGACTTTGTACAAATTTTCCCGTGGATTTTTGTACAAAGGGCGTTGGCCTTAGGGTCCTTTAACACAAACGTGTCCGTGTATGGAGCCCGGTCTGCTCAGCGGGGGATCGCTCCGTGGATCCCTGCTGAGCAGGCAGATGACAGGTCTGTCTCTGCACACTGTGCAGGGACGGACCTGTCAGAGTGCCGCTCTCCTCTATAGGGGATCGGATGATGACGGACCATAGACTCCGTCGTCACCTGATCCGATGACGGATGGAAAAATAGGTTTTTCCTCCGTTACACTTTTTCAAGTTGGAGTGGGTCGGATGTCAGTGGACATGTCACCACTGACATACCACCCTCCATAGAGGTCTATGGAGTGTCCGTTCAGGTCCTCAGGTCCGAGCCTTATGCCCCTTTCGCACTGGGGCGGTGCGGGCAGCAGCGGTAAAACGGCGCTATTTTTAGAGCCGATTTACCAGCGGTATTTGGCCGCTAGCGGTTTTAACCCCCACTAGCGGGTGAAAAGGGGTTTATATAAATCTGCCCGCAAAACGCCACCGCAGCGGCATTTTGCCGGCGGTATAGCCTCGCTGTCCTATTGACTTCAATGGGCAGGAGCGGTTTATATACCGCTCCAAAGGTGCTGCTAGCAGGACTTTTTTTAGGCCCCTTTCACACTGGGGCGTTTTTAGGCGCTACAGCGCTAAAAATAGCATCTACAAAATGCCCTAAAGAAGCGGCTCCATTCACTCCAGTGAGGGCTTTCACACTGGAGTGGTGCGCTGGCAGGGCATCACAAAAAGTCCTGACAGCAGCTTCTTTGGAGCGGTGAACTCACCGCTCCTCCCCATTGAAATCAATGGGGCAGCGCTGTGATACCGCCGGCAAAATGCTGTGCCAGCGGCGTTTTGCGGGTGGATTTAACCCCTTTTTGGCCGCTAGCAGGGGGTTAAAGCCGCCCCGCTAGCAGCCAAATAATGCCGCTAAAACGCCAATAAAGCCAATAAATTTTTAGCGCCACTTTACCGCAGACGCCCCCACCACCCCAGTGTAAAAGCGGCCTTACTGTCCTGCTAGCGCACCGCTCCAGTGTGAAAGCCTGATTCACACTGGAGTGAATGGAGCCACTTCTTTAGGGCATTTTTCAGGCGCTATTTTTAGCGCTATAGCGCCTGAAAAATGCCCCAGTGTGAAAGGGGCCTTAGGCCCCTTTCACACGGACGGATAGAATTGTGCTTTTAGCTGCGTTTTCTACCGCAGGTAAACGCACACAATGCTTTCCTATGGCCCCATTCACACACTGCGTTTTGATTACATGCGGTTTGGTGCAGATAGAAAAAATAGAATTGACTGCGTCCAGGAGCGATTTAGCGCAGCTATCCACACATAACCGCAGGTAATCGCAGTGCACTGTGTCAGCTGCAGATAGCAGCGCCGTGCTGGCTCGCTCATCAGGAAATGAAAAAATGTTTTTTCCTTTCCCAATGAGTGACAAGCACGGGGATCCGACTTGGATCCCCGCCAATACAAGGCACTGTGGTATGAATCTTGAGGGAGAACTCCATGCCAAATTTTACATAAAAAAACGGCATGGGTTCCCCTCCAAGAGCATACCACTGCCCTTCGGTCTGGTATGGATTTTAAGGGGAACCCCCTACGCCAAAAAAACGTCGTGGGGGTCCCCCCAAAATCCATACCAGACCCTTATCCGAACACGCAGCCTGGCCGGTCGGGAAAGGGGGTGGGGACGAGCAAGCTGCCCCCCTCCTGAACCGTACCAGGCCTCATGCCCTCAACATGGGGGATGGGTGCTTTGGGGAAGGGGGCATGCTGCGGCCCCCCCACCCCAAAGCACCTTGTCCCCATGTTGATGAGGACAAGGGCCTCTTCCTGACAACCCTGGCTGTTGGTTGTCGGGGTCTGCGGCGGGGGGCTTATCAGAATCCAGGAGCCCCCTTTAATATGGGGATCCCCAGATCCTGGCCCCCCAACCTATGTGAATGAGTATGGGGTACATGGTACCCCTACCCATTCACCTGGGGGGACAAAAGTGTCAAGAAAAAAAACACACTAGACAGTTGTTTAAAGTAATTTATTAAGTAGCTCCAGGGGTCTTCTTCCGACTTCGGGGGTCTCTTCTGCGCTCTCCGGCCTCTTCTCCCGGTGTCCGGTTCTTCTCCGCGCTGTCCGGCCTCTTCTCCCAGTGTCCGGTTCTTCTGACGGGCTCCTCTGCTATCTTCTGCTCTTTTGCGCTCTTTTGCTAGCGGGGGCCCGGTCTTCTCCCACTGTCTGGTTCTTCTCCGCTCTCCGGTATCTTCTGCCGGACTCCCCCGCTATCTTCTTCCAGCTCTTTTGCTAGCGGGGGCCCGGTCTTCTGCTGCTGTCCGGTTCTTCTGTCACTATCCATTTCTTCTACGGTATCTTCTGCCGGACTCCCCGGCTATCTTCTTCCAGCTCTTTTGCTGGCGGGGGCCCGGTCTTCTGCCGCTGTCTGATTCTTCTGTCACTGTCTGGTTCTTCTCCGGTATCTTCTGCCAGACTCCCCCACTATCTTCTTCCAGCTCTTTTGCTGGTGGGGGCCTGGTCTTCTGGCGCTGTCCGGTTCTTTTGTCGCTGTCTGGTTCTTCTCCGGTATCTTCTGCCGGACTCCCCCGCTATCTTCTTCCAGCTCTTTTGCTGGTGGGGGCCTGGTCTTCTGCCGCTGTCCGGTTCTTTTGTCGCTGTCTGTTTCTTCTCTGGTATCTTCTGCCGGACTCCCCCGCTATCTTCTTCCAGCTCTTTTGCTAGCGGGGGGCCCGGTCTTCTTCGTCGTCTTCTCCCCTCTTCTCTTCTTCTGATGTTGACATGACACTCTCTCCTGCTATAATGTCGCCTGTGAGGTGTGCGGCGACTTATATAGGCATGGTCACCGTGTGATGTCACTGGGTGACCCCGCCCCTTATGATGGCACAGTCCCATCATGCCCCCGGACTGTGCCGTCATAAGGGGCGGGGTCATCCGGTGACATCATACCACTCACTGATCTCTCTGTCACTATGTACCACTCACTGACACAGATAATCCAATACAAAGGTCAAGCCTCGCTAGCGGCCGAAAACCTCTGCAAAAACGACTGTAAAGCGCCGCTAAAAATAGGGGCGCATTCCTGCCGACGACGCCGATGCCCCAGTGTGAAAGCAGCCTTAACCTCAACTCTTGAGGGGCCCCAGATTTGTTTGTGTCAATTTGAGCAGCATCAGGGCTGGGGGAACATGTCATTGCTAGGATGGTGCAGAAAGGAGGGATCCTTGTCATTGGCATGGAGGACTTCCCTGTCACTACATAGCGCTCACTGACCTCCCTGTCACTACATAGCGCTCACTGACCTCCCTGTCACTACCTAGCGCTCACTGACCTCCCTATCACTACACAGTGCTCACTGACCTCCCTGTCACTACACAACACTCACTGACCTCCCTGTTACTACATAGCGCTCGCTGACCTCCCTGTTACCACATAGCGCTCACTGACCCCCCTGTCACTACATAGCGCTCACTGACCTCCCTGTCACTACATAGTGGTCACTGACCTCCCTGTCACTACATAGCGCTCACTGACCTCCCTGTCACTACATAGCGCTCAATGACCTCCCTGCCACTACATACCACTCACTGACCCCTCTGTCTCTATATAGCGCTCACTGACCTCCCTGTCACTACATTCTGCTCACTGACCTCTCTGTCACTACATACCACTCACTGTCTTCTGTCACTATGTACCACTCACTGTCTTCTGTCACTACGTACCACTCACTGACTTCTGTCACTACATACTGCTCACTGAACTCTCTGTCACTACATACCGCTTACTGACCTCCCTGTCACTACATACCGCTCACTGACCTCTCTGTCACTACATGCTGCTCACTGATATCTCTGTCTCTACATGCCGCTCACTGACCTCCCTGTCACTACATACCGCTCACTGACCTCCCTGTCACTACATACCGCTCACTGACATTTCTGTCACTACATACCGCTCACTGACCTCTCTGTCACTACATACCGCTCACTGACCTCTCTGTCACTACATGCCGCTCACTGATATCTCTGTCTCTACATGCCGCTCACTGATCTCTCTGTCACTACATACCGCTCACTGACCTCCCTGTCACTACATACCGCTCACTGACATTTCTGTTACTACATACCGCTCACTGACCTCTCTGTCACTACATACCCATCACTGACTTCCCTGTCACTACATAGTGCTCACTGACCTCTCTGTCACTACATACCCTCACTGACCTCTCTGTCACTTCATTCTGCTCACTGACTTCTGTCACTACATACCGCTCACTGACTTCCCTGTCACTACATACAGCTCACTGACTTCCCTGTCACGACATACCGCAGAGTACTAGAACTGTTGCCGACTACGTCATTGAATTCCATACTCTGGCAGCAGAGGTTGTGTGGAACAATGAGGCCCTTGTGGCTTCTTTTTCTCATGGTCTCTCGGCATACCATCAAGGATGAGATAGCAGCCCGAGATATACCCACTGAGCTGGAGAAGTTGATCACGTTTGCCATTCTCATTGGCTCCAGACTCAGAGAAAGACTCTCTTTTAAGGAGCGCTTGGGGAAGCCTCCTGTACGTTTGTCTTCGAGTTTTGCAGCCCCAACCGTGCCTCCCTCACCTCCCATGCCTCCTGGTGCTGAGTCGGTCAGTGAAGGTGAAGCCATGCACTTGGGTTTCACGCGTCTCTCTGCGGATGAGGGAACCTTTAGGAGGAGGGAGAGATTGTGCCTTTATTGTAGCCAGGCAGGTCACTTTTTGAAGTCTTGTCCTAGTCATCCAGTGAACACCCGAACCTTAAGGTCCTGCCACGGACAGACCTTAGGTGGCGTTGTTTCATCCCCAGTTATTCAGAAGGCTAAACCCCTGGTTTTGGTTACCCTTTCTTAGGCAGTGTCGTCCATCGAGATACAGGCTCTAATCGACTCTGGGGCTGCAGACCTGTTCATTAATGCTGCCTTTGTATCAAAGCACTTGATTCCGCTGCAGCTGCAATACACTCCACTTGCCATTGAGGCTCTTGATGGGAGACCTCTACAGCCTGCCCATGTGACTCATGAGATGGTTCCGTTGTCCATGGCCGTAGGGGCTCTTTACCATGAGTTAATTCCAAGTCCAATTCCAAGTTATTTCCTCACCCAAGTTTCTGCTGGTTATTGGTTATCCTTGGTTACAGAGGCACAACCCCACTTTTGATTGTCTCCGTGCTGAGGTTCTCTCCTGGTCACCACAATGCAATGAGACCTGCTTCCAGAAGGTAGCCAAGGTTCTGTGCACCTCCTCACTCTCCTCCCTGCCAGAGGAGTACTGTGGTTTTAGCGATGTCTTTGACAAAGGTCAAGCCGGTAGTTTGCCTCCACACCAGCCACATGATTGCGCAATTGACCTTCAACCTGGGGCCATACCCCCTCGTGGCAGGGTTTACCCTTTGTCGGTCTTGGAGGATAAGGCCATGGAGGAGTAAGTTGCAGATGCACTTTCTCGAGGTTTCATCCGCAAATCCTAGTCTCCTGCTGGTGCTGGTTTCTTCTTTGTGAAGTAGAAGAGTGGTGAACTGAGACCTTGTATTGATTATAGGGGTCTCAATCTTTTCACGATTAAGAATGCCTATCCGATTCCATTGATTAAGGAGTTATTTAGCCGCCTCAAGGGAGCAACGGTTTTCACTAAGCTTGATTTGAGAGGGGCATACAATCTTGTGAGAATTAAGGAGGGAGGTGAGTGGAAAACTGCGTTTAATACCAAAACAGGTCATTATAAGTACCTCATAATGCCTTTTTGCCTTTGTAACACCCTGGCAGTTTTTCAGGAATTTATTAACGATGTCCTCCGAGATTTACGTGTGCTTCAGAAACTAAGAGAACAATCTCTATTGTAAACTGGAGAAGTGCGAGTTCCATCGTGAACAGGTTAAATTCCTGTCATTTCCACTGCTGGTTTTTTCGATGGACCCAGAGAAATTTTCGACAGTTGTCCAGTGGCCCCGACCCATGGGTTTACGTCCTCTGCAGCTTTTCCTGAGCTTAGGCAACTATTATCGGAAGTTTATTCTTAACTTCTCGTCTCTGGTCAAGCCCCTGACTGATATGACCAGAAAGAACAGTAACCCACAGAGTTGGTCTCTGGAGTCCATTAAGGCCTTTGAGAGTCTCAAGGCTGCCTTTGTTTCTGCTCCTATGTTGGCACATCCTGATCCTACGTTACCTTTTATCCTTGAAGTTGATGCTTCTGAGACTGGTGTTGGCGTCCTTCTGTCTCAACGTCCTACCTCTGAGAGCGCTATGCATCCTTGTGGTTACTTCTCCAAGAAATTGTTACCTGCGGAGTGCAATTACAAGATTGGTGACAGAGCACTGTTGGCGATCATTTTAGCCCTGAAAGAATGGAGACATCTCCTCAAAGGTACCACTGTACCGGTTCTCATTCTTACTGACCATAAGAATCTCACATTCTTGTCCAAGGCTAAACGCCTCTCTCCCAGAAGGGCATGATGGGCTCTTTTCTTGTCAAGTTTTTTAATTACATTGTCTCATTCTTGCCTGGTACTACGAATGTAAGGGCTGATGCCTTATCACGACAATTTTCCTCCACTTCCAAGTTGCAGTTGGTTCCGGTTCCTGTGATTCCTCCTGATCGTATTCTGGCTACAATTCACACCAGTCTCAGTTCTCCTTTGGGTGACAAAATTCTTGCTGCTCAGGTCCATGCTCCCCCTGAGAAACCTTGTGACTGCTGCTGTGTCCCAGAAAGACTCCATACTGCCATGTTCCAGACCTGCCATTCTCCCAAGGCTGCTGGCCACCCTGGGAGGAATCAACTCTTTTGGGCCATTTCCCAACATTTCTGGTGGCCTAGTCTACGGGCTGATGTAACTGCCTTCGTAGCTGCCTGTTCCATGTGTGCTCAGAGTAAGACTCCACGACCCCTTCCAGTGGACCTCCTACAACCCATACCCAATGGAGAGAGGCCCTGGACCCACCTGTCTATAGATTTTATTGTGGAGTTACCCAACTTCTAGTTATCCTTATGGTGGTTGACCGGTTCTCAAAGATGTGTCATTGTATTCCACTTAAGAAGCTGCCCACTTCTAAGGAAGTGGCTTCCATTTTTGCTTGGGAGATCTTTTGCTTACATGGGCTACCTAAGGTGATTGTCTCAGACAGGGATAGTCAGTTTGTGTCCCGGTCTTTTGTGCACAGTTGGGAATTCAGCTTGCTTTCTCCTCTGCGTATCAACCACAGTCTAATGGGGCCACAGAACGAGCCAATCAGTCCTTGGAGCAATTCCTACATTACTATATTTCTGGCCATCATAACAACTGGTCTGACCTATTACCGTGGGCAGAGTTTGCTCACAACAGTGCCTTGAATTCTGCTTTCTGATTGTCCCAGTTTATGGAGAATTATGGTTTCCAACCTTCTATGTTGCCTGACTCGTTTGTTCCTCAGAGTATTCCTGTGTTAGAGGAGCATCTCCATGGTCTTTGTTCCACTTGGGCACAAGTCCAGGAGGCTTTGCATCATGCTAATGATAGGTACAGACTCCATGCTGACCGCAGACACCTGCCTGCGCCTTCCTACCAGGTTGGGGACAGGGTCTGGCTGTCATCTCGCAACCTCCGACTTTGTGTTCCCTCACTGAAGTTCGCACCTTGGTTTATTGGGCCTTTCCGTATTCTTCGCAGGAATAACCCAGTGGCTTACGCATTAGACCTTCCTTCTAATATGGGTATTTCAAATGTATTTCATGTCTCATTATTAAAACCTTTGGTCTGCAAATGCTTTACCACCTCGGTGCCATGTCCTCACCCTGTACAGGTTGAGAACCATGAAGAGTATGAAGTACAGTCCATTGTTGATTCCCATAGGTTCTGTGGGCGCATACGGTACCTGGTGCATTGGAAGGGGTTCTATTCGGAGGAATGCTCTTCGGTCTCCACCTCGGACGTACATGCCCCTGTCCTCCTCCGTGATTTCCATAGACACTTTCACCTCAAGCCTGGTGGCCCTCTGAGGGGGAGGGGTCGTTGAGGAGGGGGTACTGTCAGGGCTGGGCTCATCCCTTCCTTCTCTGAGCTGGCCGCTCAGCTGTCTGCTAATTGCCAGCTCCCATCTCTCTCCACAGTTACTCAGCTGTTGTTCATATCCTCCTCATCAGTCCTGCCTACTTAAGCCATTCAGTCCAGAGGGTCTCTGCCTTCACCTTGGTCAACATCACAAGAAACATCTCCTGCGTTCCTGTTTAAAGACTGGCTTTGCTGACGTCCCTTCTGGCTCCAGATCCTACTTGCTGTTCCACTACTTTGATTCCTGACTTCTGGTTTGGCTGACTATCAGTTCCAGTTACTAGGTTTTGACTACGTTTGTTTTTTTTACTTTTATTATTAAACAAGTGTGATTTAACTGTACTTCTGTCTCGGTCTGATTTCATGGTTTCTGCCACCAGAGCACCTTCTTCCACATGTTTGCTGTGTCCCTCACATGGCTTCTCGCAAACTGCAAACAGGACTTCTTATGGCTTTCTTTCAACAATGGCTTTCTTCTTGCCACTATTCCATAAAGGCCAGATTTGTGGAGTGCCTGACTAATAGTTGTCCTGTGGACAGATTCTCCTACCTGAGCTGTGGATCTCTGCAGTTACTCCAGAGTTACCATGGGCCTTTTGGCTGCTTCTCTGAATGCTCTCCTTGCCCGGCCTGTCAGTTTAGCTGGAAGACCATGTCTTGGTAGGTTTGCAGTTGTGCCATACTCTTTCCATTTTCTGATGAGGGATTGAACAGTGCTCTGTGAGATGTTCAAAGCTTGGGATTTTTTTTTATAACCATGTTACCTTGAGCTTGCCCACACCTCTAACAGATGTCAGAAGCTTGGGGTAACCAATATTTAGGTTTATTAGAGGTTGAGTATCACTGAGTTAAAATCTTGTAAGAGGTTTCCTGAGTCCTTCTGGTACTCAGTGAGCGTTTGTGAGCTAGAATACAGGAGTTCACCTATTGTTGGTCTGAGATGTCAATGTGCAACGTGGATGACCATTGTTCCTTGTTTCATCAGATCTTTCATCTGATTTCTGTTGTAACCAGGAGTATGATAAAGTGGTAACTTTTTTGACTCTGTCACCTTTGAGACAGTGATTCAAATGCCATTAAAGGTCTATTAACCACTTAAATACCGGGCACTTAGACACCTTCCTGCCCAGGCCAATTTGCAGCTTTCAGCACTGTCGCAATTTGAATGACAATTGCATGGTCATACAACACTGTACCCAAACACATTTTTTATCATTTTGTTCCTACAAATAGACCTTTCTTTTGGTGGTATTTGATCACCCCTGTGGTTTTTATTTGTTGCACAACAAATAAAAAAAGTTTTTGAATTTTGAAAAAAAACACGTTTTTCTTTGTTTCTGTTAAAAATTTTTGTAAATAAGTATGTTTTCTTCTTCAATGACGGGCACTAATATGGCTGCACTGATGGGCACTGATAAGGAGGCACTGATGGGAACCGATGAGGTGGCACCAATGAGGTGGCACTGATGGCCACTGATGATGGGCACTGATAGGCGGCACTGATGGGCACTAATAGGTGGCACTGGTATGCGCCACTGATGGGCACTCATAGGTGGCACTGATGGGCATTCATTGGCAGCACTGATGAGCACTTGTAGGTGGCATTGATTGGTACTTATGGGTGGCACTGATGGGTAATTATGGGTGGCACTGATAGGTGGCACAGATGGACATTGATAGGTGGGCACTGATGGGTGGCACCGATGGGCACTGATGGGTGGCACTGATGGACACCGATTGGTGGCACTGATGACACTGATTGGTGGCACTGATTACACTGATGGGTGGCATCACTGATATATAATGGTGCCAGTCAGTGCTCATTTGTGGGCACTGATTGGCACAGATTGGGCATACTTTGCACATGTGGATGGCCATGGGGTACATACCTGGCCATTCACATGTTGCCCCCTTCCCTGGTGGTCCTGGCGGCTTCCTTGGTGGTCTAGTGTGGGCATCCGAGGGGGGCTGCGGTGATAAACAATCAGCGCAGACCCCCCATGTCAGGAGAGCCGCCGATCGGCTCTCCTCTACTCGCGTCTGTCAGACGCGAGTGAGGAAAAGCCGATCAACAGCTTTTCCTATTAACATTGTGATTAGCCGTGATTGGACACGGCTGATCATGTGGTAAAGAGCCTCCGCCGGCTTTGAATCTACATCCAATATGGAAACACCTCTGTTTGCCATTCCTCCATCAATGTGGAACTGGTTTTAAATATTCCGCATTTAAAAGAATGAGTAACCAAAAGAAGACTGGTTGACGTCTTGGTAGGAATGAGTTTGTTACCTATACTGGGTAGAAAATCTGGATTATTTGCTAAAGGAGTAAGTAGGCCAGGGAAGGATGAGAAATCTCCCCTTAAAATTATTCAAAGGAAAGCCTGTAAAGTGGTGCCTATTACCGGGTGGTGAAGAAAGGACTTAGGACACCTTGCCCGTGGAATCCATGGTGCAAATTCTAGAGGGGTAAGTGAAAAAAGCATTGCAAGGCAACCCAATCTTTTGTGTCTGCATGGCAGTTCCAGTCTACAATTCTGGCAATATGAATGGCATGATAATATTGTTAAAAGTTTGGGAGACCCAAGCTCCCCTTAAATTGAGATTTTGTCAAGAGATGGTACCTTAAATGTGTTTTTTTTTTATGTGCCCAAACAAATTATGCTTGAATCGTCTTCATAAACTTAAAGAACATAGATGGAATAACAATGAGGAGTGCATGCATGGTATAAACTAAATGCAGTAAAATCATAATTTTAATAATGGATGCTTTACTAAACCATTAGACATTTTTTTGCTGTCCATTGTTTAAGATTGTGTTCTATGGCGAATAGCAGAGGAGGGAAATAAATTGCATTTGAATATATTACTAGGGTTGCAGATAATCCAGATTTCCAAATATTTTAGCGTCTTAGGTTCTCAGTTGACTGGGCAAGATTATTGTAGCTCTATTAGTTCATTAGTGGTGAGGGATATATTCAAGGCTTCAGATTTTTTTTAAGTTAATTACATAGCTGAAATCTTGGAAGACTGCCAATAAGTTGGGTGTGGAAGTGCAGAGTTGTGACAAAAAAAGAAGATCATCAGAGTAGACAGCGGATTTAAACTATATACCCTGGACCATCAAGCCACGTGTAGAAGAATTAAGGTTTACAGTGCAAATGAATGTTTCTGGAGTCAAAATAAATAACAACGGAGACAAAGGGCAACCTTGTCTTGTACCATTCGTTATTGATACTGGTTCAGAAAGAGCCATTAATCATAACTCTGACGGAAGGCCTGCGATATGGAGAAGAAATTCAAGTCATCATATGAGTGCCTAAGCCTACATGGCTACATGTAGCAAAAATATAATCCCATGCCACCCTATTGAAGGCCTCCTCAATGTCTGTGGACAGGAGAAGACCTTTGACTTTGGCCAACCTCATCCTATGAACCAGGTTTACCGCTTTAATCACATTTTCTCTAACTTCTCAACCTGACATAAAGCCAACCTGCTCAGGCCCAATTACCTTTGGCAAAAGAGGTCTAAGACAGTTGACCAAGATCTTCACTAGTAATTTCAGGTCCAAGTTTAGAAGCAAAATTGGCCTATAACTTTCGCAATCTGTCATGTCTTTTTTGGGTTTGGGTAGTACTGTGATATGAGCTAAATAGGAGGAGGAATGTCCTGAGGTTTGCTGAGTGAGTTAAAAGTCTGTAAAAGAAGAGTTTTTTAATAAATGTACAAATAATTGTGCAGTTAGCCCGCCCCGGTCTTGTCTTTTGCCCAGTTTCAGTGTTTTGATAGCCTGCAATAGTTCTTCAGTAATTGGGTGCTCCAAATCCTCAATCTCCACAGCTTTCAGTGCAGGCAATTTACTCTGAATCAAGGAGGATATGTTCCCTGCTACCCTATAGAGTAACATGTTTGTACTGCAGAGGAAGATTGTACAGCTTTGTATAAAAATTGTGTAACTGTTTTGCGATAAGATCAGTTGTACATTCTAATTTCCCTGCATTATTTCGGATCCCATGTATGTTAGTAGCTAATTGGGAGTCTTTTAGAGCCCTAGCAAGACATTTTCTGCTTTTATCGCTATATTCATAATGATCGCCCCTGCATAAAAGCAGGATGTGCTTGACCTTAAAATCTAGTATCCGTTTACGAAATTAACAAGCTTCCATAAGTTCATTTGCCATCTGATTAGCCAGCGAGTGCTTATGTTGAAAATCTAGGGCTGATTTTTTTCAGAGATATTTCCAATCTCCAGCTCTCTTTCACATTTATGTCTGGTACCCCACTTTATAACTTCAACTCTCAGTATACATTTATGCGTTTCCCATATTGCCAGTGGAGCTAAGTCATCAGTAGAGTTAAGGGAGAAGAAATTAGAAACCTCAACCATTATGTGTTGTTAAATTTCAGGAGTCTGTCAATAAGGAGGAATTTAAATGCAAATTAAACACCTTTTGTTATTAAGAAGTTGGAGGAGCATGGAGACAGGAGCATGGTCTGATTTAGACTGGATTCCAATACTAGCACCTCGTAAGTCTGTTAAGTCTCGCTGGGTCACGAAGATATAGTCTATGCGGGAATATTTATTATGTGGGGTAAAATAGCAAGTAAAGTCTGGATGTACCATCCTCCAAACATCAACCAGCATCAGTGAACGTAAAAGGTCTTTCATTTTCTTAAGCACTCTAAACCTAACACATAAGGTTCCTGTAGAAGTGTCCATTAGTGGGTTTAGAGGTGCATTGTAATCACCTCCCAGAATAATGCATCCAGACGAAAATAATTTCAACTCATCAACAATATGACGCAAAAATAGATATGTTAAGTATTTTGAAAATATGCCGACCTGTCAAAGTGCCCTTAAGAAACAGATAACTGCTGTCTGGGTCTACCAATTGTTGGGTAAGAACAAATGGTGACTCCTTGTTCATTAGAATGAACACTCCTTTGGTTTTAGAAGTTGGGTTGGTAGCATGGAATGCCTTAAAAAAATATTTTTTTGGCAGGGTAGAAATATGTTGTGAGACTCTTGTAAGAAAAACCAGCTAAGTTCCAGGTTTTTTAAGCTCACGCAATGAAGCAACTCTCTTTTCAGGGATGTTTAGTCTTCTGCAATTAAAAGATATGACTGTGGAATTTTTTCTTAAGGCAGAGAATGTCATGCTTGAAGAGTGTAAGCCATTGTTATAATGGATTAATTACTCTGCTTGTACTCATGATAGATGTAGTTCAGACTGGCTTTTCATAAATTGTTTACAGTATAACTGGACCGCAGTTTCCACGGGCTCAGAGGTAGATGACCAAAAGATAGAAAAATAACAAAATGTTGCAAAGACAAAACAGAAAACCACATATTCCTTGTTAATGCAGGGTCTAACAGTGAAGACTGGTAACAACACTTTTAAATAACTTAGAACCAAAGGCATGAACAAATTGTGGTTTAGCATAACTGTAAAAATGCTCTATATACCAATTTGTAACTACTACTTGCAGGGTGAGTGGGAGAAACTGCAGGTTTCAGCCCACAGAGATTAAAGTAGTAACCGCTAAAAGGATATGGGGTGTGAACCCATAGCCTTTCACTATAGTACCATAAATTAGAATATGTTATGTCTCCCATATGGTGGCGTTTGGGATGGCAAGATATAAAAAGCAACTGAAGTCTGGATATATGCAGAATCACATATTGTTTAATAACTCTATAACCTGTAAGGTAAAACATAATATGCAGGATGTACAACAGCATAAGCCAGACTTTGAAATTGTAGACTTATGAACAGACAGTATACTATGCAGCAGACTAGAATATGAAGGAGTATATTTTTGGAGGCATGGACCCGAGGATCACAGTTCTGGGCAAACTATCCACAAAGGCTCCTTGGAGGAGGCATAAAGTCAATGGTGAGCTCTATGTGATATTAGCAAGTCAGCTGATGTCCATTAGGTACAGTAGCCTAAGGTCATTGATTATACATAAAAACTCCAAAGAGGAGAAACTTCACGGAGCCAAGGAGAATAACGTTATAGGCCAGTCTCTTATCTGTAACCCCATAACAGGCAAGTTCAGAGGCTCGAGTGATTCAATGTTGACGTAAAGGTGATCATAAAAAGACCACAGGTAATCTGAAATAGACATGTGCAGGATGAAAAAATTCGATTAGTTTAGTTTCGTTTTGATTCGTTATTTAACTTAATTTGTTTAGTTAAATTCGTTGCATTCATTACATTTGTTTTCGGAATTCGTTTCGTTTCGTATTCGAATTCGAAAAAATTCGACCGCATTCGAAAAAATTCGACCGTATTCGAAAAAAACTATCAAATTCGAAAAAATTCTACCACATTCGAAAAAAACTGTCAAATTCGAAAAAATTCTACCACATTCGAGAAAAACTGTCAAATTCGAAAAAAATTCTAACACATTCGAAAAAAACTGTCAAATTCGAAAAAATTCTACCACATTCGAAAAAAACTATCAAATTCGAAAAAATTCTACCACATTCGAAAAAAACTATCAAATTTGAAAAAATTCTACCACATTCGAAAAAAACTGTCAAATTCGAAAAAATTCTACCACATTCGAAAAAAACTGTCAAATTCGAAAAAATTCTACCACATTCGAAAAAAACTGTCAAATTCGAAAAATTTCTACCACATTCGAAAAAAACTATAAAATTCGAAAAAAACAATAACTGAATTTGAAAAAGTAAACTATATATAACCATTTTGCGAAATTTGAAATTCGTATAGAATGAAATCGAATTCCAATAGAAAAGATTAGGATAGAATAGAAAGTATAAAAGAATAGCATAGAAAAACAATAGATCAGAATAGAAAAAAATATAATATATTGTATTCTAAGCTTTTCTATTTGAATTCGAATTAATTCTGTACCAAATTCCAATTTTGGAAGATGGTTAAATATATATATTATATTTTTTTTCTACTCTGTTCCATTGTTTTTCTATGCTATTCTTTTCTATTCTATTCTAAACTTTTCTATTCGAATTTGAATTAATTCTATGCGAAATTCGAATTTCGGAAGATGGCTTCTAAAATTAGAATTTCGTATAGAATGAATTCGAATTTGAATAGAAAAGATTAGAATAGAAATAGAATAGACTAGAAAAACAATAGAACAGAAGAGAATAAAATATAATATATATATTTTTTTCTATTCTGTTTCATTGTTTTTCTATGCTATTCTTTTTTATTCTATTCTAAACATTTCTATTCGAATTTGAATTCATTCTATACGAAATTCGAATTTCGGAAGATGGCTTCTGAAATTCGAATTTCGTATAGAATGAATTTGAATTTGAATAGAAAAGAATAGACTAGAAAAACAATAGAACAGAATAAAATATAATATATATATTATATCTTATTCTATTCTGTTCTGTTGTTTTTCTAGTCTATTCTTTCTACTCTATTTTAATCTTTTCTATTCAAATTAATTTTATACGAAATTCGAATTTTGGAAGATGGTTTTATATATATTTATATATAATATATATATATATATATATATATATATAAAATATTTTTTCTATTCTGTTCTATTGTTTTTCTATTATTTTCTATTATATTCTGATCTTTTCTATTTGAATTCAAATTCATTCTATACAAAATTCGAATTTCAGAAAATAGTTATATAGAAATAGAATGAAATCAAATTCTAATAGAAAAGAATAGAATAGAAAAACAATAGAACAGAATAGAAAGAAATATTTTATATATATATAAAAATAAATAAAACCATCTTCCGAAATTGGAATTTGGTACAGAATGAATTCGAATAGAAAAGATTAGAATAGAATATTTTATATTTTTTCTATTCTGTTCTATTGTTTTTCTGTTCTAGTCTTTTCTATTAGAATTCGATTTCATTCTATTTCATTCTGTTTCTGTATAACCATTTTCGGAAATTCAAATTTCGTATAGAATGATTTTACATTCAAATAGAAAAGATTAGAATAAAATAGAAAAGAATAGAAAAGAATAGAAAAACAATAGACCAGCATAGAAAAAAAATAAAAATAAAAAATATATATATAAATATATATACGTATTTATCGGCATATAACACGCACTTTTTTCCCCTTAAAATCAGGGGAAAATCATGGGTGCGTGTTATACGCCGATCCCTTGCGATCCTGAGCTGACAGATCTTCAAAATCGCCGACCGCGATTTGAAAATGGCGCCGAAATACACAGAGCCGGTCCTCGGCTCTTCTCGGCCACTTTCGGCTTCACTCGAGTGCCGCCCGAACCTAGCCGAGTGTACTCGGCTAGGTTCGGATAGCTCCGCTCACAGTCACGCCCATCCCGGGAGGGACTACGAGTGGAGCCGAAAGTGAACGAGAGCCGCCGAGAAGAGCCGAGGACCGGCTCTGTGTATTTTGGCGCCGGCGGCACCATTTTCAAATCGCGGTCGGCGATTTTGAAGCTCAGGATCGCAGGGGATCACAGGATTTTCAAACTGCGAGCTGCAAGGCTGCACTGGGGCAAGGCTGCACTGGGATAAGGCTGCAATGGACACTGGGAAGGCTGCACTGACAAGGCTGCACTGACAAGGCTGCACTGACATGGCTGCACTGGGGCAAGGCTGCACTGAGAAGGCTGCAATGATGGGCACTTAAATGTAAGTTTTTTCCCTTAAACTTCCCTCCTAAAAGTTTTTTTTTCCTTAAAATTCCCTCCTAAACTTGGGGTGCGTGTTATACGCCAGTGCGTGTTATACGCCGATAAATACGGTAATTTTTTTGTATTATTCTCTTCTATTGTTTTTTTATGCTTTTCTTTTCTATTATTTTATATTCTATAATAGTCTTTTCAATTCAAATTCATTCTATACGAAATTCGAATTTCGGAACATGGCTTCTGAAGTTTGAATTTCTTATAGAATGAATTCGAATTAGAACAGAAAATAATAGAAAAGAATAGACTAGAAAAACAATAGAACAGAATAGAAGAAAATATAATATATATATATATTATATATTATATTTTCTTCTATTCTGTTCTATTGTTTTTCTAGTTTATTCTTTTCTATTATTTTCTATTCTATTCTAATCTTTTATATTCAAATTTGATTTCGGTCTATATGAAATTCGAATTTTGGAAGATGTTTTATATATATATATATATATATATATATATATATATATATATAAATATATAAAATTTTCTATTCGTTTCATTGTTTTTCTATGCTATTCTTTTCTATTCTATTCTAAACTTTTCTATTCGAATTTGAATTCATTCTATACGAAATTCGAATTTTGGAAGATGGCTTCTGAAAGTGGAATTTCGTATAGAATGAATTCGAATTTGAATAGAAAAGATTAGAATAGAAAATAATAGACTAGACAAACAATAGAACAGAATAAAATATAATATATATAATTTTTTGTATTCTGTTCTATTGTTTTTCTAGTCTTTTCTCTTCTACTCTGTTCTAATCTTTTCTATTCAAATTCGAATTCATTTTATAAGAAATTCAAATTTTGGAAGATGGTTTTATATATATATATATATATATATATATATATATATATATATATATTATACATATACATATATATATATATTATACATATACACACACATATATATATATATATATATATATATATATATAAAACCATCTTCCGAAATTTGAATTTCTTATAATATGAATTCGAATTTGAATAGAAAAGATTAGAATAGAGTAGAAGAGAAAAGACTAGAAAAACAATAGAACAGAATAGAATAAATTATATATATTATATTTTATTCTGTTCTGTTCTATTGTTTGTCTAGTCTATTATTTTCTATTCTAATCTTTTCTATTTAAATTCGAATTCATTCTATACGAAATTCCACTTTCAGAAGCCATCTTCCGAAATTCGAATTTCGTATAGAATGAATTCAAATTCGAATAGAAAAGTTTAGAATAGAATAGAAATAGAATAGAAAAGAATAGCATAGAAAAACAATGAAACAGAATAGAAAATTTATATATATATATATATATATATATATATATATAAAACCTCTTCCAAAATTCGAATTTCATATAGACCGAAATCAAATTTGAATGTAAAAGATTTGAATAGAATAGAAAATAATAGAAAAGAATAGACTAGAAAAACAATAGAACAGAATAGAAGAAAATATAATATATATATTATATTTTCTTCTATTCTGTTCTATTGTTTTTCTAGTCTATACTTTTCTATTATTTTCTGTTCTAATCTTTTCTATTCAAATTCGAATTCATTCTATACGAAATTCAAACTTCAGAAGCCATGTTCCGAAATTCGAATTTCGTATAGAATGAATTTGAATTTGAATTGAAAATACTATTATAGAATATAAAATAATAGAAAAGAAAAGCATATATATATATACATATTCTATTGCTTTATTATTTTATATTCTACCTTATTGTTTTTTTTAGAAAAACGTTTTCTATTTTTTTTTAATTTGATTATGTTTTCGAATTCGATTCGAATATGTTTTCGAATATGTTTTCGAATTCGATTCGAATATGTTTTCGAATTCGATTCGAATATGTTTTCGAATTCGATTCGAATTCGTTCGTTTTTTTTCGGATTCGTTTAAATTCTTTACTTTTGTCATTCGGAAATTCGGATGCATCCGAATTTCCGAATAATGAAAAATTCGTCCGAATTTCGATTCGGAACGAAACGAAATGCACATGCCTAATCTGAAATACGTTCACAACATCCGGAGATTATGTTGCAGCCAGTACAAAAGGGATCCCTTGGTCCTGGTGTCCTGGGAGATTTAGATTGAAATGATAAGAGACCAGGAGTCAATCTTTGTAGTTTTTTTTTTTTTCTTTTTGCTTGCTCTTCTTGAAAGGCAGTTTTGACGATGATGCAAGTGGCATAGTTGGAGGGTTACAAATAGGCTCTGGAAATCAAAATTCCATATACCATTCTGGTAGCTCAATGAATGGTAGCTGTAACGCCTCAGAAAAAAAGGTTAATCTGCAGATGTAAAGTATCTCGCAAAAGTGAGTACATCCCCTCACTTGTTTGTAAATATTTTATTATAGCTTTTCATGTGACAACACTGAAGAAATTACACTTTGCTACAATGTAAAGTAGTGAGTGTATAGCTTGTATAACAGTGTACATTTACTGTCTCCTCAAAATAACTCACAGCCATCAATGTCTATCTAAACAAAAGTGAGCACACCCCTAGGTGAAAATGTCTAAACTGGGCCCAAAGTGTCAATATTTTGTGTGGCCAATGGTATTTTCCAGCACTGCCTTAACCTTCTTGGGCATGGAGTTCACCAGAGCTTTACAGGTTGCCACTGGAGTCCTCTCCACTCCTCCATGACGACATCACAGAGTTGGTGAATGTTAGAGACCTTGCACTCCTCCACCTTCCGTTTGAGGATGTTCAATAGGGTTTAGGTCTGGAGACATGCTTGGCCAGTCCATCACCTTTACCCTCAGCTTCTTTAGCAAGGCAGTGGTCATCTTGAAGGTGTGTTTGGGGTCAGTATCATGTTGGAATACTGCCCTGCAGCCCAGTCTCTGAAAGAGAGGGGATCATGCTCTGCTTCAGTATGTCACAGTACATGTTGGCAATTATGGTTTCCTCAATGAACTGTAGCTACCCAGTGCCGGCAGCGCTCATGCAGCCCCAGACCATGACACTCCCACCACCATGCTTGACTGTAGGCAAGACACACTTGTCTTTGTACTTCTCATCTGGTTGCCGCCTCACACGCTTGACACCATCTGAACCAAATAAGTTTATCTTGGTCTCATTAGACCACAGGACATGGTTCCAGTAATCCATGTCCTTAGTCTGCTTGTCTTCAGCAAACTATTTGCGGGCTTTCTTGTGCATCATCTTTAGAAGAGGCTTCCTTTTGGGACGACAGCCATGTAGACCAATTCAATGCAGTGTGCAATGTATGGTCTGAGCACAGGCTGACCTCCCACCCCTTCAACCTCTGCCGCAATGCTGGCAGCATTCATATGCCTATTTCCAAAAGACAACCTCTGGATATGAAGATGAGCATGTGCACTCAACTTCTTTGGTTAACCATGGCGAGGCCTGTTCTGTGTGGAACCTGTCCTGTTAAACCACTGTATTGTCTTGGCCACCATGCTGCAGCTCAGTTTCAGGGTCTTGGCAATCTTCTTATAGCCTAGGATATCTTTATGTAGAGCAACAATTCTTTTTTTCAGCTTCTCAGAGAGTTCTTTGCCATGAGTAGGGATGAGCTTCGTGTTCGAGTCGAACCCATGTTCGACTCGAACATCGGCTGTTCGCCCGTTCGCCGAATTGCGAACGATATGGGCCGTTCGTGCTAAATTCGTGTGGCGCGTCACGGCCCATAATTCACTGCGGCATCGCAGTGCATTGCTGGCTGATGATTGGCCAAGCATGCACTATGACCCGCATGCTTGGCCAATCACAGCGCCGTCAGTAGAGAGAGCTGTAATTGGCCAAAGCCAGGGTGGCTTTGGCCAATTATGGCTCAGGGGATTTAGTACACACCCCACACTATATAAGGCCGCCTGCACGGCGGCCCTGTGTAGTGTGTGTTCCGGTGTGCTGAGAGATAGAGAGAGAGAGAGAGAGAGAGAGAGACAGTGTCATTTGATTTGAGTTAGATAGATTAGGCAGAACAGTCAGTCAGTTAGCTGCACTTACAGTGTATTGTGTATATATATGCATCCCAGGTGTTGCATATATATATATACACTGTATTCAGTTTAGCTAGATCCGTTCCTGTTATCTTCTATCTAGACTATTTACATTTAATGCAGTGCGTCCTGCTCACAGTGTTCAGCTAGATCCGTTCCTGCTATTTACATTTAGTGCAGTGCGTCCTGCTCACAGTGTTCAGCTAGATCTGTTCCTGTTATCTTCTAGACTATTTACATTTAGTGCAGTGCGTCCTGCTCACAGTGTTCAGCTAGATCCGTTCCTGCAATTTACATTTAGTGCAGTGCGTCCTGCTCACAGTGTTCAGCTAGATCCGTTCCTGCTATTTACATTTAGTGCAGTGCGTCCTGCTCACAGTGTTCAGCTAGATCCGTTCCTGCTATTTACATTTAGTGCAGTGCGTCCTGCTCACAGTGTTCAGCTAGATCCGTTCCTGTTATTTACATTTAGTGCAGTGCGTCCTGCTCACAGTGTTCAGCTAGATCCGTTCCTGCTATTTACATTTAGTGCAGTGCGTCCTGCTCACAGTGTTCAGCTAGATCCGTTCCTGCTATTTACATTTAGTGCAGTGCGTCCTGCTCACAGTGTTCAGCTAGATCCGTTCCTGCTATTTACATTTAGTGCAGTGCGTCCTGCTCACAGTGTTCAGCTAGATCCGTTCCTGTTATCTTCTAGACTATTTACATTTAGTGCAGTGCGTCCTGCTCACAGTGTTCAGCTAGATCCGTTCCTGCAATTTACATTTAGTGCAGTGCGTCCTGCTCACAGTGTTCAGCTAGATCCGTTCCTGCTATTTACATTTAGTGCAGTGCGTCCTGCTCACAGTGTTCAGCTAGATCCGTTCCTGCTATTTACATTTAGTGCAGTGCGTCCTGCTCACAGTGTTCAGCTAGATCCGTTCCTGTTATTTACATTTAGTGCAGTGCGTCCTGCTCACAGTGTTCAGCTAGATCCGTTCCTGCTATTTACATTTAGTGCAGTGCGTCCTGCTCACAGTGTTCAGCTAGATCCGTTCCTGCTATTTACATTTAGTGCAGTGCGTCCTGCTCACAGTGTTCAGCTAGATCCGTTCCTGCTATTTACATTTAGTGCAGTGCGTCCTGCTCACAGTGTTCAGCTAGATCCGTTCCTGTTATCTTCTAGACTATTTACATTTAGTGCAGTGCGTCCTGCTCACAGTGTTCAGCTAGATCCGTTCCTGTTATTTACATTTAGTGCAGTGCGTCCTGCTCACAGTGTTCAGCTAGATCCGTTCCTGCTATTTACATTTAGTGCAGTGCGTCCTGCTCACAGTGTTCAGCTAGAGCCGTTCCTGCTATTTACATTTAGTGCAGTGCGTCCTGCTCACAGTGTTCAGCTAGATCCGTTCCTGTTATCTTCTAGACTATTTACATTTAGTGCAGTGCGTCCTGCTCACAGTGTTCAGCTAGATCCGTTCCTGTTATCTTCTAGACTATTTACATTTAGTGCAGTGCGTCCTGCTCACAGTGTTCAGCTAGATCCGTTCCTGTTATCTTCTAGACTATTTACATTTAGTGCAGTGCGTCCTGCTCACAGTGTTCAGCTAGATCCGTTCCTGTTATCTTCCTACTGACAGGCAGGCTTGTCTGGTTACAGTATATAAAGCTACCTGAAGAAAATTACAGGTGTTCTATTTGATCCTATTAGTACCACGGTCAGGCAGCTAGACTATTTACATTTAGTACAGTGCGTCCTGCTCACAGTGTTCAGCTAGATCCGTTCCTGTTATCTTCCTACTGACAGGCAGGCTTGTCTGGTTACAGTATATAAAGCTACCTGAAGAAAATTACAGGTGTTCTATTTGATCCTATTAGTACCACGGTCAGGCAGCTAGACTATTTACATTTTGTACAGTGCGTCCTGCTCACAGTGTTCAGCTAGATCCGTTCCTGTTATCTTCCTACTGACAGGCAGGCTTGTCTGGTTACAGTATATAAAGCTACCTGAAGAAAATTACAGGTGTTCTATCCCAGCTTAGTGCAGCTACAGGCCATTAGTATGTCTGGAAGGCCAAGAAGGAGAGGCAGACAGTCACAAGCCAATAAGAGAGGGCAAGCAGGCTCTGTGTCTAGTGCTGGTCGTGGAGACGGTGCATCATCATCAGCACGTGGCCATGGGACACGCTTGGCCTTTTTTTCGGCAGCTGGCCGTGTTGAGCCGCAACATGCGGAAGACTTGGTCGAGTGGATGACCAAGCCGTCCTCATCCTCCTCATCCTCTCTCACCCATGCCCAGGGTGCTTTGTCTGGCAAAGCAGCGGCCTCTTCCCTCAGCTCAATGTCATCAGTGACTCCTTCCCTAGCTCCACCATGTCCTCATGAGGATTCCCTCGAACTGTTTGACCACAGTGTTGGGTACATGCTCCAGGAGGATGCCCAGCGTTTGGAAGGCTCTGATGACGATACTGAGCTCGATGAAGGCAGTAACATGAGCACGGACAGAGGGGGTGCCCAAGAAGGACAGCAATCTGGCAGTCATGCTCCCCCTGCTGCAGCATACTGCCAGGTTTGCTCCAGTGATGAGGAGGGAGGGGATGATGAGGTCACTGACTCAACGTGGGTGCCTGATAGGAGAGAGGAGGAGGAGGAGGAGGAGGAGGAGGAGGAGGCGGCGGCACATCACCAACGAGGCAGGATGCCCTCCAGGGGCCAGCCTAAGGGCAGCACATTGACTGCATCACACCCCAAAGCTCCACATGTGCAGGGCGCTGCAGTCTCTGCGCGTTATTCAAAAAGTTCTTTGGTGTGGGCCTGTTTTGAGACGAGTGCATCAGATCGCACCGCTGCTATTTGCAACATATGTCTCAAGCGTATCTCGCGTGGCCAAAACATCTCCCGCTTGGGTACCACATGCTTGACCAGACATATGTTGACCTGCCATGCAGTTCGTTGGCAAGCGTATCTAAAAGACCCACACCAAAGAACAAAGAGGATCTCTCCTTGCTCCTCATCAGCTGAGATTTCCAACCCCACTAGACCTTCAGTCCTCTCTGAGACCTGCAGTGAGAGGAATGAAGGTGTAGAATTAGGTGTGTCACAGCCAAGTACTTGTGGGCAATCTGCTTTTGGTACACCGACGTCAGATTGTACCAGGCAAATTTCCCTGCCCCAGCTGCTGCACCGCCGAAAGAAGTTTGCTCCCAGCCATCCACATGCCCAGCGGTTGAATGCTAGCTTGGCAAAATTGCTAGCACTTCAACTGCTGACTTTTCAGTTGGTAGACTCTGCCCCCTTCCGTGAGTTTGTGGAATGTGCGGTTCCTCAGTGGCAGGTACCCAAACGCCACTTTTTCTCACGGAAGGCGATTCCGGCTCTCTACCGGCATGTGGAAGGCAATGTCCATGCCTCGCTGGACAGGGCGGTCAGCGGTAAGGGGCATATTACCGCTGACTCATGGTCCAGCAGGCATGGACAGGGACGTTACCTAAGTTTCACGGCGCATTGGGTGACTCTGCTGGCAGCTGGGAAGGATGCAGGACAAGGTGCAGTAGTGTTGGAGGTTGTTCCGCCACCACGCCTCCAAAATGCTGATTGTGACACACCTCTCTCCTCCACCCCCTCCTCTTCTTCTTCCTCCATGGCCTCTTCCTCAGAACCAGCGGTGCTCCGTAGGCGTTCAAGGGGCTACGCAAGTACGCAGGCCAAAAGATGCCATGCGGTGCTTGAGCTGGTGTGCTTGGGGGACAGGAGCCACACTGGGGCAGAGGTTCTGTCAGCTCTGCAGGGGCAGGTTCAGAGGTGGTTGACGCCACGCCAACTTAAGGCAGGAATGGTGGTTTGCGACAATGGCACCAACCTCCTCTCTGCCCTCCGACAGGGACAAATGACCCATGTGCCCTGTTTGGCTCACGTCCTTAACTTGGTGGTGCAGCGGTTCTTGGGCAGGTACCCGGGCTTACAGGATGTCCTGAGGCAGGCCAGGAAAGTCTGTGTGCATTTCCGCCGGTCATATAATGCCAGTGCTCGGCTGACGGACCTCCAAAAGGAGTTTAACCTGCCCAAGAACCACCTAATCTGTGACATGCCCACCAGGTGGAACTCAACGTTGGCCATGCTGCAGCGGCTGCACACGCAGCAGAGGGCCATCAATGAGTACCTGTGCGTCTATGGCACCAGGACAGGGTCAGGGGAGCTTGGTTTTTTTTCCCCACGCCAGTGGGCCATGATCAGGGATGCATGCACTGTCCTGTCACCATTCGAGGAGGCCACGAGGATGGTGAGCAGTGACAGTGCATGCATCATTGACACTGTCCCCCTTGTCCACCTGTTGGAGCACACGCTGCGTGGAATAATGGACAGGGCACTTGAGGCAGAACAGAGGCAGGAAGAGGAGGACTTCCTTAGCTCTCAAGGCCCCCTTTATCCAGACAGTGTTCCTGCGTGCCCGCCGATCACACAGGAAGAGGACGAGGAGGAAGAGGAGGAGGAGGAGGAGGAAGATTGTGTCAGTATGGAGGTGGAGCCTGGCACTCAGCATCAGCAGCAGTCTTTAAGGGATCAGTCCCAAGAAACACATGGACTTGTACGTGGCTGGGAGGAGGTGGCTTCGGACCATGTCATTCTTAGTGACCCAGAGGACTCCGGACCGAATGCCTCAGCAAACCTACGCTGCATGGCCTCCCTGATCCTGCAAAGCCTGCGTAAGGATCCTCGTATTCGTGGTATCAAGGAGAAGGACCAATACTGGCTGGCAACCCTCCTTGATCCATGTTACAAGGGTAAGGTTGCGGACCTTATCTTGCCATCGCAGAGGGAGCAGAGGATGAAACATCTTCGGGAGGCCTTGCAGAAAGGTCTGTGCAACACGTTCCCAGAGACTGGGAGGTTACAAACTCCTGTTTCTGGACAACGTGTTGCTGAGGCTTCGGTCAGTCAAAGAAGGAGCGGTGGAGAAGGTGGCCGTCTGACCGATGCGTTCAGACAATTTTTTGGTCCGCAGCCCCAAGGTATGATCGGTTCCAGCAACCATCGCCAGCGTCTGTTTTACATGGTGCAGGAATACCTAGGGGCAAGATCAGACTTGGACACCTTTCCCACCGAAAATCCTCTGGGTTACTGGGTCTTGAGGATGGATCACTGGCCAGAGCTTGCACAGTATGCAATTGAGCTACTGGCCTGTCCTGCATCCAGCGTTCTTTCGGAACGCACATTCAGTGCTGCTGGAGGCGTGGTAACCGATCACAGGGTGCGTCTGTCCACCGACTCGGTCGATCGGCTGACCTTCATAAAAATGAATGAGTCTTGGATCACCACCAGCTACCAAGCACCTGATGCTGATGTAACCGAATAATTTCTTTTGAAATCTCAGATCCCTTCAAAGACTGCCTATGCTGATGCTGAGTGACTATCCCTGAGTAATTATCCTCTTCCTCCTCAATCATCACGCTGATAGCTTGTAAGAACATTTTTGGTTCTGGGCGCCACCACCAGTGCCTAAGGCACAATTTTTCAGCCCCTGTTTAACAGAGGCGTGTAATTACAATTTTTGATGTAATACTTTGCAGCAGGGCTCGTTCCTGCATTCCAACTAGAGTGTCTGTGAGGGGTTGCAGTGTTGTGGCACCAGCACCAGTGCCTAAGGCCCAATTTTTCTGCCCCTGTCTAACAGGGGCGTGTAATTACAATTTTTGATGCAATACTTTGCAGCAGGGCTCGTTCCTGCGTTCCAACTAGAGTGTCTGTGAGGGGTTGCAGTGTTGTGGCACCAGCACCAGTGCCTAAGGCCCAATTTTTCTGCCCCTGTCTAACAGGGGCGTGTAATTACAATTTTTGATGCAATACTTTGCAGCAGGGCTCGTTCCTGCGTTCCAACTAGAGTGTCTGTGAGGGGTTGCAGTGTTGTGGCACCAGAACCAGTGCCTAAGGCCCAATTTTTCTGCCCCTGTCTAACAGGGGCGTGTAATTACAATTTTTGAAGCAATACTTTGCAGCAGGGCTCGTTCCTGCGTTCCAACTAGAGTGTCTGTGAGGGGTTGCAGTGTTGTGGCACCAGCACCAGTGCCTAAGGCCTAATTTTTCAGCTCCTGTTCAACAGGGGCATGTAATTACAATTCTTGATCTAATATTTCACAGCAGGGCCCTGTGAGGGCTTACAGTGTTGTGGCCACAGCAACACCTAAGGCCCAAATTTCTGCTGAGTATATAGGGCAGGACCCTACTTTCAAACATCTAACTTACAAACGACTCCTACTTGCAAACGGAAGGAGACAACAGGAAGTGAGATGAAATCTACCCCTAGGAAGGGAAATTCTCTCCTGTAAGAGTTAATATGGGAAAACAATTTCTCCTTTCCACTGATGCTTTCCAATCCTTGTTCCACAAAAAAACCCAAATTTTCAAAAAACATTTTTCATTGGGACAAAAAAGTGAGGTGAAATCTTCTGAAGAGGAGGAAAGACAGCAAAACAAATGTCACAGGGGTGATAACCCTTCCCTATGTTTTCCAAAAAGCTTAGAAAAGATTTTTTGGCTGGAGCTAAACACGTTAAAAATGTTCAAAATTACAAACAGATTCTACTTAACAACAAACCTACAGTCCCTGTCTTGTTTGCACCGCCTGTATACTGCTGTTCAGAGTATATAGGGCCTGGTGGCCCCACACCTTTCCTTATTTTAATTTGGGTGCGGGGTTCCCCTTAATATCCATACAAGACCCAAAGGGCCTGGTAATGGACTGGGGGGTACCCATGCCGTTTGTCTCACTGATTTTCATCCATATTGCCATGACCCGACATGACATTAAACCCGCAAGCAGTTTTAAATGAGATTTTTCCCTTTAAAAATGACATTTGGTGCAGGGACTGTTCTAAACATGGGAAACACGCGTCACTTTACAGGCATACTATAGACACCCCCCAGGTACGATATTTAAAGGAATATTTCACTTTTTTTTTTTTACTTTAAGCATCATTAAAATCACTGCTCCCGAAAAAACGGCCGTTTTTAAAAGTTTTTTTTGCATTGATACATGTCCCCTGGGGTAGGACCCGGGTCCCCAAACCCTTTTTAGGACAATACCATGCAAATTAGCCTTTAAAATGAGCACTTTTGATTTCGAACGTTCGAGTCCCATAGACGTCAATGGGGTTCTAACGTTCGTGCGAACTTTCGGTCCGTTCGCGGGTTCTGGTGCGAACCGAACCGGGGGGTGTTCGGCTCATCCCTAGCCATGAGGTGTCATGTTGAACTTCCAGTGACCAGTATAAGAGAGTGAGAGCGATAATACCAAATTTAACACACCTGCTCCTAACTCACACCTGAGATCTTGTGACACTAATGAGTCACATGACACCGGGGAGGGAAAATGGCTAATTGGGCCCAATGTGGACATTTTCACTTAGGGGTGTACTCACTTTTGTTGCCAGCGATTTAGACATTAATGGCTGTGTGTTGAGCTATTTTGAGGGGACAGCAAATTTACACTGTTATACAAGCTGTACACTCATTACTTTACATTGTAGAAAAGTGTCATTTCTTCAGTGTTATCACATGAAAAGATATAATAAAATATTTACAAAAATGTGAGGGGTGCACTAACTTTTGTGAGATACTGTATGAAGCAGAAGTGATTTGCCATTATGGGTGACACTTAAGGCAAAGGGAAACTTTCAGCAGTATGTAAGGCCCTTCTCTTTAAGAGCCTCCAGCAGAGGACGCAGCGCCCTTCTATTTTTGAGAGTGATAGGAGATAAAACCTGAAAAAGATTGTTTGATCGTTCATCCTTGCTTTTGCCAGAATGTCCCCTTTCAAAGTAACATTTTTTTAGCAGCATATGATGTCTCTTGAAGGTGATAAATCTGGGCCCCTGGGTCTTAGGGCTCTGTGAGCTCTAACAAACTCAACAGGTGAGTCCTCAGGCCTCTCCATCCAACAGCCTATTGAATACTTTATGTAGAACCTGCTTTATCTTATCTGGAAAAAAAAGAGTGAATGGTAATATTATGCTCGTATAGTGCCACAAACAGTATTATATATATATATATATATATATATATATATATATATATATATATATATATATATATATATATATATATATATATATATATATATATATATATATATATATATATATATATATCTCATACAACATCATATATCTATATGATGTTGGTATATTATGAACATGCAATTTATTTTAATACTATTTGTCCATTCTGAACATGTATGTTGTTATCATATATCAATTTCATTAATACCATCTGCCTGTTCAAAATTCTTATGTTGTTATTTATATACAACCTGTGTCTGTTGAGGATCCTTTCAAGGCTAATAGCAATAGATATATATGCATTGTTTATAATTTCTGTGCAAGACCCATGTATTATTAAATAGTACTTTATTTTCCCCTTCAACTTCCTTCTGTTTTCCATGTGCTTCATGATCTGGCCACTTGGATTACCCGACACACAAAGCCAACTGGTTGTTATAACTTAAGGCGGCATCCAGGAGCTCTAGATGGTTTTCCACCTCTGTCTGTCCTCCATCTTGCCACCTCGGCGGACATGCTCAGTTCGCCCATGAGGCTCTCTGTATCGGTGGGCTGGCGTCGTTCTGATGTGCTGACGCTTTGCGCATACGCGGTGGGAGCGGGGCTGTGTGCACACAGCCCAGGGGGCATCCACGGACTTCCTGGTGTTCTCCTCCCTCCATCAGCTGTTCGTAATCAGTTGCACCAGCTGATTGGAGAGGGAGTAACACAAATACATGGCCAGCACACTCCCACACCCATCATTAACCTGCTGGATGTCGGGATGTGCAGCTGGTCTATGCAACAACTCTGTACTTAAGGTAAAATTACAAGCTTGGATAAGATCTCTTGTTACTTCTACCTATACTACATACACCTTTTACCACCTTTAATATTATCTTGTTCCCAACAAGTCTAACTTGTTTAAAATACGCTGTAGGAAGGGCCAACTAAATAACCGTTCATATTACTGTTACTTATTCTGTTTAAAACTCAGTCTTCAAGCCTACAGTACATTGATGGAGTCTAAATATATTTAACCTTTTATGACTATAATCGCCATTGCAATATATATATCATGGTCACCAAAGTATGATATCACAAATATTACTTACTTATATCTATATCACTACTAATATATATATATATATATATATATATATATATATATATATATATATATATATATATATATATATATATATATATATATATATAGAGAGAGAGAGAGAGAGAGAGAGAGAGAGAGAGAGAGAGAGAGAGAGAGAGAGAGAGAGAGAGAGAGAGAGAGAGAGAGAGAGAGAGAGAGAGAGAGAGAGAGAGAGAGAGAGAGAGAGAGAGAGAGAGAGAGAGAGAGAGAGAGATATGCTTTGGCCCATGCCCTGCATGCAGTTTTATGTTATATATACTGTTCTTTCTGCCTGGAAACTGGAGATTGTCCATAGCAACCAAAAAGTGTCCCTTTACGTCAAAAGTGGCTTTAGACCAGCTAGAAAACATCGATAGTAAATTAGAACATTTGCAGAATTGAGCGATAGTGAATCGTGGGGAAATTTATTTTATTATTATTATATTATTATTTTTTTTAATTATTTATATTTATTTATTATATTATAATTTATGTTTTTGTGTTTCAAACTTCATCATACCCGGGATATCTACTAGACTCTTGTTTGGACAGATTTAAGTGTGTTATTGTTAAGGATTACAGGCCTACAATATAAAACGCCAAATTTCCATGCAAAATAATTGTACCGCTTTCAGCACCTAAAATCCGAAATAATCATACCGCCAGGGAGGTTAAGAACCATCTGCTTGATATCTTTAATTGATAGACCATTATTATATGTTCTACAGCTGCTGGCACTCCTGATATTCTTTACGGCCTGTCCTGACTGTTTATATTGGCCATATCCAGGTATATCATACCAATTTATTTGTGATAATATCCATACGAACAAATGTATATATTAATATATGTTTTTGCTCCGATTTGGAGTTACAACTTGGTACTATTCTTCATTTCAGGGTCTTCATTTGGGCCCCAGTATATCCTTTTGGCCACTCCTTTGCTGTGGAATGTGAGAGAAACTTTGTCTTTCCTCTCTTGGGGATAGCTCTTACAGCATTAAGTCCTTCAGAGATTGTTTCTTTTTGATACCTATATGCCTTGAAATTGCAATCTCACAGACACAGCTCTTACTGCTACATACCTCTTCTGTTTTTAAACGTTGTATATTGGAATGTTGAAATTTGGCTTTCTATTAAACACTATGTAAGTGTACAAGTTAAACAATAGATATCAGTGTGTATTATGACTACAATATTTTATTACATGAAATGCATTATTTTCTAATTATGTTATAGAAACATTTTCCTCTTTATTCATCCCAGAAGGAGAAAAATTTTACTCCGAAACGCATTGGATGCAAAGAGGATGTCCTATGTGTTTACAAATATGGTGACAATATTTGATAGTATTTAGATAATCCATTGTTTCATCTCTATATGTACATTTTTAAAGACGATGTTCAATTATTAATAAAAATCTCTTCTCTATAAATACTTTGTATACTCCTCTAATATATACTATTGTGTGCTTTTAAAGTCCACCTAGGGGAAACCCCTTCCTTTTTCTTTTTTTATCTGAAGGGATTGCCTCGGTAATGCCTGTTACCCTGTTACCTGTTATTTTGTTTGCCTCAGTTGTCTAAATCCTCTGTGTCTGATCATGGTTATAAAGTGTAGAGCTTGTGTGTCTGCCATTTGTTTAAGCTATTTAAGCTAATATGGCTCTGCATGCTCTGCTGAGGCCAGCTTCTCAGTTAAAACTAATAGATCTGCCTCTAGGTTAGTCCTGGCTGTAGTGATGGTAGTCATGTCTTCATAAGTAAGGGGGTGATCAGTGGAGGAAGAGTCCCCTACCAGATCCTCTGAAGCTGGGAGTGGTTCCTCCCTGTAGTCTGCCTCCGGGTGGGACTGTGTCATCTTGTCTGCCAGTGAGCTAGGCTATGAAGAAGCCTGGGACTTGAAAATGGAGAAGTGCTTCCCATATTTGAAAAATCCCACATTCATAACTTTATATACTTGTCTAAATTTGACAGCATTTTCCTATAGTTCTCAAATTTGAGTGGTACTGTGAACCTCCATATTTAGAAGAACTAAAAGTCATCACGCTAAAAAAAAGATATGGGATGAAAAAATTCTGCACTGTTGCTAGAGGTTCCTTTTAATAGATACTTATTCTGATCAAATACTGGGATTGATTTACTAAAACTAGAGGGTACAAATCTACATAGAAACCAATCCTCTTCCAGGTTTTTTTGACAAAGCTTATTTTAACAAGCTGATTGGCTACCATGCACAGCTGCATCAGATTTTGCACTCTTCAGTTTTAGTAAATCAACACCATTGCCTGTTTTTCCTGTGATGGACTAATAGAAAACATCTGATAAATATGGGCCTCCCTACTTTAAAAAAGAAGCATTCTTCATATCAATTCCAACCAGCACACATCTTGAACCTAAAGAAGCAAATGCCTAAGTCTGAAAGGAATGTGAGACTCCCACATTCCAGAAAAGAATATGATTTTGCCATAGCAATAGCATATACACTATTGGCCATCAAAAGAATGAACAGCTCAATCGTAGGTGAATTTTTGGATGGGATGATAAAGAACTATATGCAAAAATGTAATGAAGACAAAAATATCATTAGTAGTTATCAGCATGGGTTTACGAAAGGTCATTCCTGCCAGACCAATCTGTTAACATTCTACGAGGAAGTGAGCTGCCATTTAGACAGGGGAAGACCTGTGGATTTAGTGTACCTGGATTTTGCGAAAGCATCCGATACAGTCCCCTATAAGCGCTTAATTTACAAACTGAGGTCTGTAGGCATGGACCACAAGGTTTGTTCTTGGGTAAAAAAAATGGTTACAGGGGCAGGTCCAAAGGGTGGTGATAAACAACATGTACTCAGACTGGTCTGGAGTGGAAAGTGGGGTACCCCAAGGTTCTGTCTTGGGACCAATTCTATTCAATTCTATAGGCTCATCCACCACACAAACTGCTCAGCGTCTGCCACACCCCTCTGCCAATCCCTCCATTGGCTGCCGCGCAGTCTCCGAATTAAATTCAAGATACTAACTATAACTTACAAAGCCATCCACAACCTGGCCCCCAGCTACATCTCTAACCTAGTCACAAAATACCAACCTAATCGTTCTCTTCGCTCCTCCCAAGACCTCCTGCTCTCAAACTCCCTTGTCACCTCATCCCATGCTCGCCTTCAGGACTTCTCCAGAGCCTCCCCCATCCTCTGGAATGCTCTACCCCAATCCGTCCGATTTTCTCCTACTTTATCCACTTTCAGACGATCCCTGAAAACTCATCTCTTCAGAGAAGCCTATCTGGCCCCCACCTAACAACTGTACATTTATCTTCTCAATCAGCACATCACCCATAGTTATTACCTCTTGTATCTCTTGACCTTCCCTCCTAGATTGTAAGCTCTAAGGAGCGGGGCCCTCTGATTCCTACTGTATCAAATTGTATTGTATTTGTACTGCCTACCCTCAAGTTGTAAAGCGCTACGTAAACTGTTGGCGCTATATAAATACTGTATAATAATAATAATAATAATAATATTCAATTTATTCATAAATGATATAGAGGATGGAATAAACAGCTCAATCTCAGTTTTTGCAGACGACAGACCTGAACAAAATAATGGAGTGGGCTAATACATGGCAAATGAGGTTTACAAAGTAAGTGCATTACTAAGGGCAAAAAACATAAATGCAAACCCACTACGAGGAGAACTTCTGGGGGAATCAAGGATGGAGAAAGATCTGGGGGTCCTAGTAGATGATAGATTGAGCAATAGCATGCAATGTCAAGCTGCAGATACCAAAGCCGGCAGAATATTAGCATGCATAAAAGGCATATACTCCAGAGATAAAACAATAATCCTACCACTTTATAAAACTCTGGTTAGACCACATCTGGATTACTCTATCCAGAAAAAGTTGACACATGTGCCATGCCTGGCACATGTCCTCAATTTGGTGGTGCAGCGTTTCCTAAGTACATACCCAGGGTTGCAAGATGTACTAAAGCAGGCCAGTAGAGTCTGTAGCCATTTCATGCCAGTGCTCGGTTGGCTGAAATTCAGCGGAATTCCACCTGCCCATAAACCGCCTGATTTATGACATGCCCACCAGGTGGAACTCAACTTTGGGAATGCTGCAGCGGCTATACGTGCAGCAGAGGGCTGTCAACGAGTACCTGTGCCAGTACGGCATGATGACAGGCTCAGGCCGCCTCTGCTTTTTTTCTCCACGCCAATGGCTGATCATTAAGGATGCATGTACTGTATTGTCACCATTTGAGGAGGCCACAAGGATGGTGAGCCGTGACAGTACAGGCATCAGTGACACAATCTCTGTTGTGTTCCTGCTGGAGCAGACTCTGTGTGGCATTATGGACAGGGCACTGGAGGCAGAGCAGCAGGAGGAAGAGGAGGACTTCCTTTCCTCTCAAGGCCCACTTTATCCAGGCACCATCATTCCTATGTCACAGAACACACAGGAGGAGAGAGGGGAGGAGGATGAGGAGGAGGATTCTGGCACTTTCATAGGCTTCAAAGAAGAGGAAGACATGCGTCAATCTGTAAGCGATGGCTTTCCAACCCCAAGACCCATTCGGAGTAGTAAGTGGCTGGGAGGAGGAAGTTCCAGATGCTGTCATCTTGAGTGACCCAGAGGATTCTGCTTCTCAAACCACAGCAAATTTGAGGCGCATAGGCAAACTCATGCTTCAAAGCCTGCGAAAGGACCCAAGAATACGTGGCATAAAGGAGAAGGATGATTACTGGTTGGCAAACCTCCTTGACCACCATTATAAGGAGAAGGTCGCAGAACTCATCCCGTTCCCACAGTGAGTGCAGAAGATAAAATCTCTTGAGGACACGTTAAAGAGGATTTTATTGAACATTTTTTCCTGATTCCAGTTATAGTGTCGTGAAAAACTTCGTTTTGAGTCTTCTGTTGGTCAAGAGAAGAGCGTTGGCGAAGGCATCCACCTAAGTGAGGCATTTCGGAATTTTTTTAGTCCTCGCCGCCCAGGGCTGTCAGCTTCTACATCCCATCGGCAGCATCTGCATCACATGGTGGACAATTACCTCTAGGCCAAAACTGAGATGGAGAGCTTTCCAGCTGATGAGCCACTGACTTACTGAGTCATGAGAATAGACCACAGGCCAGAACTTGCCCAGTATGCTCTTGAGTTTTTGGGCTGCCCTGTATCCAGCGTGCTTTCAGAATGGGCATTCAGTGCTGCAGGAGGTTTTGTTACTGATCATAGAACGCGCCTGTCCACGGACTCTGTTGACCGTTTGACTTTTATAAAAATGAATCAGTCCTGGATTACCAGCTATGAAGCCCCTGATGCCGATGTCACTGATTAAGTCTTCTTGGGATGTGGAATTTCTGTAGAACTTCAAGGCTGCCTAGCTTTGAGGGTGTTCAATCATTTCATCTGGAAGAAAGTTTTTGGTATAGGTTTGATGGGCACAATTAACACCCAAAGACCAATTTTTCTGCACCTGTTTGACAGGTGCATATCATTGCAATTTTTTACAGCAAGGCCAATTCTTGTTTTCATCAAGAGTACCTCTATAGGGTTACGGTGGGAAGGACCGACACACAAAGAACAATTTTTATGCACCCGTTACTTCTATCCAAAGTCAAAGTGACACTAGAATGTATCCAAAAAAGCTCTAATCTTGCTCCCAGTGCACTACATTGTGGCCTCATCATACACACTAGCTCCCCAGCTGTCGCTGAGCAAAATAAAGGCAGCTTGCAGGGAAAATGTCATTTTTTTGGCTTTATAAATGCAATTATTTCTGCAGCAGATTCTAGACATGGTACAGATCTGCCATTTTACAGGTAGACTAAGGGGACCCCCAAGGCACTATATTGGAAGGAATTTTTCATTTTTATGCTTTCACTAAAAAAATCACTGCTCATTTAAAAATGATGTTTTTCACAAACTTTTTTTTATTGATACATGTCCCCCATGGCAGGACCCGGACCCCTATAACCATTGTATGCCAAATTACTTGCATATAAGCCTTCAAAATGGGCACTTTTGATTTTTTACGTTCGGGTCCCATTGACTTTAATGGGGTTCGTTATTCGGGTTCGAACTTTCGCGGTGCTTGAAAAGTCCTGGTGCGAACTGAACAGGGGTCCATTCGGCCCATCCCTACTGACCACCAACATTTGAGGGAGCACTTACCATTGTAGTTTTTATGCTATTTTGTACATTAAATAGCCCTGACTGATACACCATATATGCTACATTGCACACTGCATATTCTTAAACTCTTGCATATGCTATGTTCTATGCTGCATAGTCCAGACCCTAAGTAGTCCTCAATTGTTCCAATTAAACTCTTCTTTAAGGTAGGATCAGACTAGGCGCTAGCTCTATTTATACTATCTGCTATAGTATGCTATCTATATCTATACTCTGTGTGCAGAAAAGCATGTTACGTTTTTATATTTTTTAGTTTTCCTAAAGTTTATATGCCTCTATGAGACTGTCGCTTGTGGCACAGTAATCAATTTTGTGTGTTAATCACATTTTGTGAATGGATGGACTGCAGTGTGTGCAGTGTATAAAGCAAGCATGTTCAGGCTTTTATGGCTGGACATTTTATTGCTGTACTGAACCCATCAATTGATAAATACACCCCTCACATTTTTGTAAATATGTTATTCTATCTTGTCGTGTGACAACACTAAAGAAATGACACTTTGCTACAATGTAAAGTAGTGAGTGTACAGCTTGTATAACAGTGTAAATTTGCTGTCCCCTCAAAATAACTCAACACACAGCCATTAATGTCTAAACCACTGGCAACAAAAATGAGTACACCCCTAAGTGAAAATTAGCCAATAACGTACTACCGCGGATCTCCTCTTTTTGTACTAAGACATCTCATTGGTCCAAATTTTCTCTTAAGCTCCATACACATGATCAAATTTTCCGACGGGAAATGTTGGATGTCAGGTTGTTGGTGGAAAATCTGACCATGTGTATGCTCCATCGGACTATTGTTGGCTAGCATGTTTTCAAATTTTCCACCAACAAATGTGTGTTGTTGGATTTTCCGATCGTGTGTACACAAGTCCGTCGGACAAAAGTCCAAAGTACAAACACGCATGCTTGGAAGCAGAAGCGGTTGGTCTTGTAATGGAGAATTAACATTCGTGACGTGGCAAATTATGAAATCTCCAAATGCAGCGCACAATTCTCTTCTTCTTTAATGGGATAATAATGAAGCTGCTTTGCTGGTGATACTGATGGAGTTATTGCAAACAAATTTTCAAAGGCTTTTTTTTTCTAGTGATATCAAGAATAATATTATTATGTTTTTTTTTTGTTTCTTAATTGTGCAAGTTACCACAGCATCATTATCCTGTAGTTTTTAAGATCAAAGATACAACTATGTTGGTGTCCCTTGTCAATTTTACACTGTATTTTTTAAAATGTAACTGCCTACTCCCAAACTGTCATTTGAAGTAAAACACATAGCCAAGTATTATTCTCCACAATTTTTTTATTGTGAATTAAAAAAAAATTAGACATGCTATCTGCCAATAGAACTTAACCAAAAAGTGCATTCTATGCATCCAAAAATATAGAAAATATACCAAATCAAATCATTATTCAACCAAAAAAATAATGTCAAAGCAATAACTCCAAGGCCAATAATAAATAACACGTCATCTCCTCCGATTCCGCATGTGTGTCTGACGAACGGGCGTTCAGAAACGAACTGAAAAGCACGAAATGAAAAGCGTGAACTGAAAAGCGCTAAATGGAAAACGCAAAAAGAAAAGCGCGAATCAGCGCTCTCCAAACATCTACTAACACGAAATTAGCAGAAGGAGCCCAAAGGGTAGCGCTAAAGACCTAAAAAACCACGTAGGACATCTAGTACGTCACTATGTTCATAATTGTTGGCCAACATTTGTGTGACCGTGTGTATGCAAGACAAGTTTGAGCCAACACCCTTCGGACAAAATTCCACAGTTTTGTTGTCGAAAAGTCAGATCGTGTGTACGGGGCTTTACTCTGGTTGGCAGTGTGAAGCTGCAGAGTCTCCAATGAGTGTCTGGCTGATTTAAGGTGCCAAAGGAACGTGGAGAGAACGAAATTAATTTCCCTGAATACCCTTTTAGTCACGTAGGTCGGTTATTTGGATAAAATATACAAAAATTTTAGGATGAAAATCGCTTTAAAGACTGTCACACTTTTTACCCCTTTCTGGTGGCTGGCTGTGAGCACAATATGGTTTGAAATATTTGCAATAATTCTACTCCTAGGGCTCATTTAAATACTACGGCAGGAGCTGGAGATCCCAGCACACTGGTATATTAGGTATCTACAGATCCGGCACACTTCAGGAGCTCAGTTCGGGCTGCGAGAAGTGCATCTATCTAAATCTAAACTGGAAAAAGCCCTTCTCCACCCTACTCTCACATGACTTACTTCTGCCTTCTACCACCAGCTGCTGAATGGACAATGTCTGCCACTTCTTCTTAAAGTACAGACACGGTGGCAAGTCGATATTCCAGATATTACTACGGAAAAATGTCAGGAAGTCTTTAATTTCTATTCAGATAACTATTTTGGCCAGAGATAAGATGATTCAATTAAGATGCTTACACAGGATGTACTACATCCCACAATGTTTGTTCCGCATGCATAAAAATGCCACTCCAATTTGACACAAAAGTTCAACACATCCTAGGGATTTTCTGCATATAGTCTGGGATTGTGATAGATTTAGGGCTTTTTGGCCCCAGATTGCTGCCTTTATTTTGTCCACATTTGATCTCCCCAATATTTGTAATCCCAAATCAGGCGTCTTTAAAGATTTGGATCTGAGTGCCACACAAAAACACTTTCTATGACATCTTCTATATTATGCCAGGAAACTAGTGTCACTCTAATGATACAAGCGACTCCCTTTTGTCCTTGATTACTGACCCACTACTTTAGAAAACTCTGCCTTTTGTGACATTCTAATGCACCAGAAATCACAAGACATGGGTATAGTTTGATCTATGATAAGTGTTTTTTTTATTTTATTTGGTTTAGATAGCAGGTGAAAACAGTCATGATCTGGCAAGTCCTTTTGTACTTTTATATGATGCTACCTTTGTTTTGTTCTCCTCCATAGTTTTGGTACAAGATTTCCCTTTTACATATATCACTTGATTGTACGTATCACCTACAGTATTCTGTACACCGCTGGTTTATGATTTCCTATATATACTGTACTTTTCTTGTGAAGTTTTGACTTGATACTACTTCATTTGATTATATTTCCAACTACTTGATGTACCACAACTTTGCATTGTGAATGTATATGCATTTCTTTTTGTGCATATACAATAAAACATGTTTAATAAATAAAGTATGTTCAGGCTTTATTTTACCATTCCTCTTTAAGGCACTTACACTTGTGATTTGACCACATCCACCATTTGTTATGGTGTGCTACACATCTCTCACAATTACTTTCCTCATCAATTTTAACCAATGCTGGAAAAGAACATATTATAAAAAGCTGTATTATTAAAGCTGATAAGAAATTAAAAAAATATTTACTGACACTTCCTAACACACTAACACATTACATTACCTACATTGAAATACCTGTTTCAGCCTGTCCAAAGTCCCATCTCCCATCTTTTAAATCTCTTGTGAATTTCCATGGTGGGGTTTCATTGATGGAGCTTCTAGTTCAGTCCTAATGTGTAATGGGAATTGCTTTTCCTCCTGCAGCAGAGTCTTGGTCTATATAATACATTACACACAGAAGTTTATTTGCTAAAACTGGAGAGTACATAGTCTGGTGCAGCTCTGCATAGAAACCAATCAGCTTCCAGGTTTTTTTGGTCAAAGCTTAATTGAACAAGCTTAAGTTAGAAGCTGATTTGCCACTATGCTGAGCTGCACCAGATATTGCACTCTTTAGTTTTAATAAATGAACCCATAATGTAAAATAAGTGAAACGTCTATCTGGAAGACTGGGGCAAGGTAGGATTTGGAAACCTGCAGAAAAGTACAGTAATTGTATTACTTCAATAACCTGGAGATATAAGGAGCCAATAGGATAGTCAAAGTGTGCATCCACTTAAAACTAAAATATCACCTTTGGACAGACTGATCCTTTAATGTAAAATAGCTGCTAGTAAAAGTGGTTTTCAACTGGGATTCTGACGTATAAATCACTAAACTTCTACATTTTCCACAACAGGCAGATACATTTATAACACTATATTAGGATAAGAGTACACCTTTTTAAGACCCTTTCTTTAAAAAAAATAGTCTGTATACTTACCTTTTTCCAGTCAACATTGGTTGTCACAAGTCCTCTTAACTCTATTTTTCCTCCAGCTGTGGCTGGATCCTGAATGCTACAAAGAGCTGCACCACCCTGTACAGAATTCTCCTGTGTGCCCAGGGTAGGAGGCAGTGCAATGGCACCCTGGGCTTACAGCAATCCCTGGGCATCATTTAACCCAGAGTATGAATTATTAGAAGAGTTTAAGAAGGATCTATTTTTTGTTTTATGACCAAGCTGAAATTGCACACAAATCATTCAAAAGAATAAGCAGAATATGTACGTTAGCAAAGCAATTGCCCACTGTACTAGGAGCCCAGGTTATGGGGGAAGTAATCCAGTAAATTAAAGTAAATTAACGTAAAATATACATATTTTTTCTACTTTCTTTGCAAGAAAAATGTATTTGAAACATCTATAATACCAAAGACATATATTGGTTGATGTCATATTGACAGAGATGCAGGCAACATATCAATTCATTACATGATTCAGTTTCTCAGCAGTATTCTGTAAATTAGAAATAACTAATGAACGGGTGGAGGATTTGTAATTAGGTGACATCATTTCATCAGTAATTGTTTTGTCAATATCTTTTTTTGCCATTAGCTGTATAGTGATGATTTCAAAGCACTGTCACGCTGTTCAGGAAAAGTATGGATTTATTGTTTTTTTTGCAGACTCTTCAATCTACTCATAATTTATTCCTTACGTTGCAAGAGTATAGATGACAGTAACTTGAACAAGTTATCAGAACTGCAACTGGATAGCACTAATGTCAATGATTCAATAGTTGTATATGCAGTATTACTCTAGCATGATCTATATTTGAGAAATGCAAGTTATTTTAAACACATTAATTTTGCCCTTTAGCAGTTTAGTGATTTCATAGGAGAAATATTATAAGGAAAATATTATGCAGGAACTGTGGACAAAATATAACTTATAGACCTATGATGGTTGTGCATGGAAAAACTGTTTTATTACAAAGGTTGCTAATCTGTAATAAAACCTTTGTTCTCTGTATAGCATAGGCTGCCTCTGATCTGACATATGTCATGTTTATCATCGAGTATACATCTTTGTAGAAGATTTTGATGGTTAAGATATAGCAGGCTTCCAGTGGCTAAAATAACCCATTAGCAGCGTCTGTCTATACAATGTACTCATATTTCCCTGATGATTGCTAATAGGTAGATATTAGAAGATGTTATAGATTAAGCAGTGATTTGTTCATAATACAAGATAAAAAAAATACTGAAGTAAACAGCTACTCTTCAGGAATTCATAAGACAGCAGAGTCATGGAAGTTTATAGAAGGTACTGTTTGTATCTTAGCTGACAACATAACAACATAACTTCAAAATCCAAAAACAGTTTCTGTGAAAACGTAAGAATGTTAATCCTTATGAAATTAACAAAATTATGTAGAATATTTTAAATAAATATACTGTAGAAAATGAGTTCTTCTTAACATGTCAGGAAAAATTAACTTTATTTGATCTTAAACACTTGGGGTGCCACCTTTCTCTGTAAAAAAAGGAAAATTATTCCTTTATATACAAAGGTGTACCGGTGAAGGCTTCTGGCTTTTTGGTAATTGTGTGGTGGAACTGTTTAACTGTACACTGTGTAACGTTTACCAATAACCAACTTATATTCAACTCTCCAATTCCAACCATTCATCTAGCTTCAAAATAATCTATTTAACTGCAGCTGTTACAATTGTCCAATGCAGATCTTGATTTCTGCCTGCTCTTCTGAAAGATCTTTTGCACCTGTTAACTTTACACACCCTCGCTGAGGTGATAGTGACAAGAAATGTAACCTTGTGAGTAGGTATGGGAGGGGAATATCAATGATAGGTTCAAAAATGCAGTTTTTGAAGGGCTGCTGAGAAACAGACTCAAATTCTATGGATCAACAGGTGAGTGCCCAGGGTGAAGCACATGAAAGACATTGAGGGTCATTCACTAAGAAGAAGGCACTGCACCAGTTCATACATTAATTGGTGCGCTGGAAAAGTAATTAATCGGACGTATAAACCAGCGCACATTGAAGCACAAATAGCCATAATAAATACCAGCATATGTAAACTGCAACTGGCCCTAGGGTAACTGCGGTTTTCTCATTGATAATAGCACACGCCCAATACAATTGGTTAATTTTATCTCATTGGATGTGTTTTGTTAGGCAATTAGTAGGTGTTCTCAGTTAATTAACCCTTTTGATGCTAATCTTATTCCTATCACTTCTAATATATCTTTGAAATGTGTTTTTTTTCTTTTTTTTACCCAAATCTTTCAATACATTACAAAGAACAGAGAAGTGTTTCTAAACCCAATAAATTAAAATTTTCAGATCTTGATCTTAAAGGTGACCATACACTGCAATCAGTTAGATCTTAAATAAATTAGATTTATTGCAAGAGCCTGTTTGAATTCCTATAATTTGAATTAATTGTTCAAGTGCGTCTTCCTATTACCTATTTTGCCTAAATATCAAGTTGTGCAGAGATTTGGCCAAACAGATTGCATAGTGCATGACCATCTTAATGCCAAATTTGGAATGTAGATGTGCCATGACCCACTTGTATTTTCCAAATAATATTTCTTGGGCATTATACAAGGCACATGAGAAACCACCTTTTTTCAAGACATGCTAGAGTGATCAGGAAACTTCAAACTACGGCTCTCCAGCTGTTGCGGAACTACACATCCCATGAGGCATTGTAAAACTCTGACATTCACAGACATGACTAGGCATGATGGGAATTGTAGTTCCTGAACAACTGGAGGGCCGTAGTTTGAAGACTCCTGTGCTAGACAATTATTATGCCTCCAGAATTGGGAGTGTCGCATTTCTCTCTGCTGGTGGACACAAGAACATAGATAGATAGATAGATAGATACACACTCACTGAATATACATTGGCCCGGAAGTGAATCTTTACACAGGAAGCAGGTGTGTGTTTTGAGGCCAAATCATTTAGACATACACACGACCCACACAAACACCACCCCATGTAAAAATAAATAAAAAATTATCTTAATTTGCAAATAAGGATCATATCTTCCTCAGAGATCAGTGAGCAGGGCATGGTGGTGGGAATAAATTCACAGCAGGACAAGCAGCTACCTGGAGGGGCGTGATGTCATTCTGCCACTTCCGGAACCAGATATGCGCCACAGGTACATACCTCCACGCACACAGCAGTTTTGCATCTCACATACACAGCAGTCGCGCATCTAGATGCATTTGGAGCATCTAGCTGCAGGAACCCAATTTTTATGGAAATTAATAGTAAAGCAGATGCAGATTTCCATGACTGGACTAACAAATGTTAGTGAAAGGCAACTGTTGTTTTCGATTAAACAAGGTCTAAATGGGCCATTGACAAAGTTAGACTAAATGAAATCCTTTCTTATTTTTGCTTGGGGATAGAGTGCAGAGGGATTAGAAGTCTTGTCAGTTTTTGGGGATGTCTGCACCCCTGATAGGGTGAAGACACCTCCCAAATTTTGCCAGTTTCTCCTTCAAATTTATTCACTTCCTGTCACATAGCCAAACAGGAAATGAGGGTAAAACCCTACCAATGTCTTTCCTTGGGGACACACAGGTCAATATAAATAGTTTCCCCATTAGGTAAATTGCACTCTAGCATTTTGCTGTGCTCACCCCAAATTATTAGGTATCTTGGACTTTGAGGTTTATTTACTAAAGGCAAATCCACTTTGCACTACAAGTGCACTTGAACGTGCAGTTGCTGGAGATCCAAGGGGGACATGCAAGGAAAATAAAAAAACAGCATTTAGGGTGTACACAACAAAGTGCTAGAGTGCAATTTGCCTAATGGGGACACTAGTTGGATTGACCTGTGTGTCCCCAAGGAAAGACATTGGTAGGGTTTTACCCTCACTTCCTGTTTGGCTATGTGACAGGAATTGAAGCTGATTTTCAGAAAGGGGACACAGAGCCCAACTTAAAAAGGACAAGCGCGGGTTCTAACACTCACTTGGTTTACCTCAAATTCACACAATTAGAATAGGATGGTCTTGAGCTAAATTTTAGCTCGGTGCGCTAAATCAGTGGTTCTCAACCCTGTCCTGAAGTACCCACAATAAGCCATGTTTGCAGGTTTTCCTACATCTTGCACAGTTGCTTTAAATCAGAGTCAATGGCTTGGTATTTTGGACAGCTATTTTAGCTAAGATACATTCCCAAAACATGTCCTGTCACGGGTGTTTGAGGACTGAGGATGAGAACCGCTGTGCTAAAATGTAAAATTGAATGCTCACCTCTCCGTAATTTTCCTTTCCTGGGGCCTATCCATGGCAGCATATGCACAATCCATGCATATGCTGCCACAAAGGCACCAGGAAAGTAGCTTTTAGACAAATTACACCTTTTTTTGTTTTCCCATGCCAATCAGTCTAGTTAAGCTGCAGCTGGGAAATATGTTCAATGAAAATTGTTTGGGGGGGAGAGTGTAAAATGCATTACTTGGATTTAGCATGCATCTGCAAAACAGATGATTAACAAAACACATAAAACATAAACACTTGCTACAAATTTTATTGGTCAACAAAACAGGACTTGGAGAAGAGCGAGGAAAGCAAAAACACATGTATGTTAATTTAAGACACTAACAGAATATGGTTTTGAGGTCAGGCCATTTTGCAGAGGATATTAACAGGAGTTAAAAGGACTGCGCCTACAAACGGATAGTCTCTTAAGGATTTGAATATTTATTAGTCACAACATCTTAAGAAAGATTTTGCAAAACAATGCAGCACAGACAATTAAATCAAAGTGAAACTAACAACCTACAAACGACACACATTGACAACATCAAAAATATTTCAGGGAAAAATATCCCCCCTCAAAAAAAAATAAACAAAAGTAAAAAATACTTGCTCTAAAACACATCTGTTTTGCAAAGACATAACAAACAAAATACAAAGAGAAAATTCATGTTTTACAGACTCTATAAGGACACCCAAATGTACTGTTGAGACACACACACACAATCTGGCCTCTTTTCAGGGCAAGGTAAAGAATGCTATCTGCAAGCTTTATATAACATAGGTTTGTGTGCTAATGAGGCAATTAAATACACATGCATAGTCCATGAAACACACAAAATGAAAGTTATACAAGTGTAGAGACAATACTTCAAAGTGCGTACACCTGTTAAGGATGTTCTTAAATTACTTAACCAAAAAACACACTCTCTGAGCATGCCCAGAAAAATCCAAGTGCTGTTCACACACAAAAAGCACAAAAAATAAGTCCCTGAGCATGCCCAGACCAACCCAAATGCAGCTAGCACAAAATAATCCACCCCCTGTCCAAAATTAAGCACAACATCCAGCATGCTACAAAATTACAGATAGGACAAACACCCCCTGGTCCGGGGGGGCAAACAAAGAGTCTAACATGGACAAAAGTTATACAACAAATACCACTGAGTCTATGGGAACTGACTTGTTAATTTTGCTAGTCCCCACTTGGCTGGCTTATATTCTAGTAATTGGCCTTAAAATGGGTATGGGGGCCCAGGTCCCATCCTGAGGGATATATATCAATGTCACCAATTTGGACAACCCCAAAAACAAAAGAAGAAGTGCCTTTAAAAATGCAAAATTGTTTAAAAGCTAGTAACTTGGGGGGGGCTTACTCTGCCTGTAAATTGGTGCATCTGTAGCATGTATCCAAAATGCTGCTTCTAAGATGTATGGCTTTAGAGAAAACTTACAAATCTACGTTGCAGCTACAAGATTTTAGCCAAAATCTTAGCCCCAAAAAAATAGCCTGCACCCCAATACATACAAGGCCATTTGGGTCTTTTGAGGCTTAAAATGAGAACCCCCCACGTGAAAAATACCACCCCAAACTAAAAAAATATTGTGCCCCTCCCACACACTAACAAACCCCTAGCCAGACACACGGCAAGCAGCCCATGAAAGGGGGGTGGATGCTTGGGGGCACCCCAAAAGTCAACCACCTTGTTCCCATATTCAGGGGGACAAGGGCCTCTTCCACACAACTCTAGGCTGGAGTTGTGGGGGGCTGCAGACAGGGGGCTTTACGGAATGTGGAAAGCCACCTTAAACTAGTGGGTACAAGGTGCTTTGTGGTTGGCATTGGGCTGAGCCCAACATGCCCCAAAGGCAGACAGCTATGTTGAGTGCATGTGGCCTTGTATGGTTCAGGAAGGGGTTGGGCACTCGCTCTTCTGGATTGGTGAAGGCAGCTCACAGCCTTTTGAGAATGGAGTGGCGTGTAGAGTTCCTCTTTAAAAGCAAAAGTTCACCCATGGAAATCCAAGGGATTAGAGGGGGGAGACAAGAGTATTGGAGAATGGAACATGGACTTCCCCTTTAAAAGCAAAAGCTAGCCCAAGGAAATCATATACATTAGAGGGGGAAGGTCAAATGCCCTTTTAGTAGTCTTTTTACATAATTTTAACAAGGTGCATGTCACATGTTGGCGTAACATGCTAACATGACCTGTGTGCAAATCTCCTTAAAAAAAAATACATAAGGTTGAACCAGCGTAAAAAAAAAAAATTGTTAAGATTAGAGGTGCACCCGTTCAACCTGTTCAACCCATGCAATTATGTTGCTTAATATTTACTAAGATTTTGGCCAAGCAGTGAACAAACTCATGTGAACGAGCGCAAGAGCCGCTTGCGCATGCACACTGCTTACATTGATCTCACACAGTTTTAAACGTACTTGCAGGCACAGTGGGCTTTCTATGAAAAATTTACTTTCTCATTCTATTTGGAGGCTTATACAGGAAATAAGATAGATGATATGCACTGTCTATACAGTAGCTCATGACTGTCAGCATGAACTCTAAACGCTCCATGACGAGTGGGTATCAGTGTGGAGGGAAGCTGGATTTTTTCTCATGAGCTAAATATTTTACAAAATAGTATTATGGCCATGGCAGGTTGTAATTTAGGGCTTGCCAGAGAAAACAAGGTTTTGGAAAAAAATTCAAACATTTATCTACAGTATGAGATCCCTACACACAGGTAAATTCCTCCACTAGAATTGTAATTTGTCTGTTTATTAAGAAAGAAATCGCCAGATCCCGGGTGAGAATGACACACTTTTAAGATAAGACTCCTCAAATCAATATAAGGCTATATAGTTTAAAACATTTGGGAAGTGTAAATATTCTCCATAAAGAGATATAGGACTAGTGGGTGCGTATGAAAGGTTTAGTAGTTTTAGTAGTCTAAGGGATCCTGGACAGGTAGCAGCACTATTAAAAGATACAGGCTGTTCTTTCATTTTGAGGTTGGTGTAATGCCGCGTACACACGAGCGGACTTTGCGGCAGACTTTGCCCGGCGGACAGGATTTCATCGAACAATTCGATCGTGTGTGGGCTCCAGCGGACTTTGTTTTCTCAAAAGTTGGACGGACTTAGATTTGAAACATGTTTTAAATCAATCCGTCGAACTCGAGTCCGGTCGAAAAGTCCGCTCGTCTGTATGCTAGTTCGACGGACAAAAAGCCACGCTAGGGCAGCTATTGGCTACTGGCTATGAACTTCCTTGTTTTAGTCCGGTCGTACGTCATCACATACAAATTCGACGGACTTTGGTGGATTGTGTGTAGGCAAGTCCGTTCATTCAGAAAGTCCATCGTAAAGTACGTTGAAAAGTCCGCCGGGCAAAGTCTGCCGTAAAGTCCGCTCGTGTGTACGCGGCATAAGAGTTCAAGCCAGTAAGAGCCTATATAGTCTCTTTAAGCCTGGGATTTGGAATGACTGTGGCAAAATCCTCCTGAGATAGAATGGAGGAGGGAGCCATGCCAAGGAGGAATCTATAGAGTGTAGGGACAATTTTCCAGGCTATCAGTGTCAGGTTCTTCAGAGGGAGTAATATGTACAAATAGGAAAAAGTTGGCGCTTAACATCAAATAGGATGAGAACTACCTGGTTGATTGCACACATTAATATAGAGGGAAAAGGAACAATGTTATGATGTTGTGACAATACAGTCCATGGAGTCTATGAACAAGCACTTGAAGGCAGCTGTAGTGGAGTAATAGAAGCGGAACTCTGTGTGGTAGGAGAGAAAGCACAAAAAGCACCACTCTAAGTGCAGTAGGACACAGGATGTGTTGTAATCACAAAGGTGTGTGACAGGTAGGCATTAAAACAAAGTAAGCTGTCCAGGGGGAATCCATCAGGGAGACCAACGTTTTAGGGTAATCTTACCCTAAAACGTTACTATCATATCAAATCTCTCAAAGATACAGCATGTTGTCTTTCTCTAGTCCGTGTTGCCACTACCGATATAGAAACACCCAACCCTGCGGATCTCAATGTACTGGAGGAATTATATAACAGTATCGATACTGAGGACGATGATGATTTGTTACTCCTCACACAACATCCCTTTACATTTCCTCCTGTCCAACACACCAAATTCAAGCCAAAATCCATATTCAATCCATTACATGCCAAAGGACCATATCTTCAAACCTTTTATCAAGTCGTATATTCAGACATACTGAATTTATGCCAACAGACACACAGCAGTCACTCCAACCATCCCAACCCTACCTTAAAAGAAAAATCAGCACTCACCGAACTAACACACAATCATGACCTAGTTATTAAAACAGCTGATAAGGGCGGCGGGATAGTGGTTCAAGATAAAACTGATTATTTGATAGAAGCCCGCCACCTCCTATCTGATACCGCTACCTACAAAAAACTCCGGTGTGATCCCCTTCCAAGTTTCACTGCTGAATTGATCACATTGATCAATAAGGCCAAAGAAAATGGAATAATCAACAAACAAGAATTTGCTTTCTTTTATAAGGACTTCTACTCAACCTCATACTTTTACCACATCCCTAAAATTTATAAAAACATTGCTAATCCACCTGGCAGGCCCATAGTCGCAGCCATAGACAGTATTACCAGCCCTATTTCCCAATATATTGACACTTTCCTACAACCCCTAGCGCAAAACCTCCCATCTTATATTCGCGATGGAGTCCATCTTGTAGAACAATTGGCCCATTACACCTGGGAACCCACTTACTGGTGGGCATCGCCTGATGTAAACTCATTATACACTTTAATACCCCATTCCATAGGCCTCAGAGCCACGGCCACTTTCCTTTCTTCAGATCCCCTGCTCCATCCCAAACAAGCAGAATTTATGTTGGAGGCCACAGAATTCTACCTGACACATAATTTCAAATTCGATGGGGACTTTTACCTTCAGGTGATGGACACAGCTATGGGGGCAAATTTTGCCCCCAGCTATGCCAACCTCACCATGGGACTCTGGGAAGCCAATTACATCTGGCACTACAACCCTATGTATCTCCCATATTGTTTTCTATGGGAGATATATTGTTAATTGTGTCATCTGAGATGGCCCAGAGTCCCTGTTCTTTAAGTTTCTACAACATTGCAACAACAATACATACAGTCTTTCCTTCACTTCTGAACATGATTCCCAAACACTATCATTTCTGGATCTGACACTATATCACCACAAAGGCAAAATTATCTCTAAAAATTGCACCAAGCCAACAGCAGGTAACTCATTTCTACATCACAAAAGCTGCCACCATCCAAGATGGATTAACAACATTCCCAAGAGTCAACGTTGTCGCCTCCGCAGGAACTGTGCCATGGTAACTGATTACATTGAGCAGGGGTTACAACTTAAACAAAAATTTCTAGAAAAAGCCTTCCCACCATCTCTGGTGAATGAAGCTTACAACTTTTACTTGTCCAATCACTCTATGCAACCCAAACAGTCCCCAGACCAACCCATCAGGTTTGTCACAAAGTTTCACACTAAATACACACAAATGGAACAAATATTAAACAAACACTGGTCCATCTTACTGGAGGACCCACACTTGAAGCCCGCTATCCCTTCAAAACCTAAATTTTTGTATAGAAAAACAAGGAACATTAAAAATCTCATAGCTTCCAGTAAATACAAACCTCAGCCCCTGACCCCTACACGGGCCCTTTGCCTCATCCCACTGGTCGGCATGTACCAGTGCCGAAAGGCACTGTGCCTGACCTGTAAGCATATAAATCATGGCCAAAAGGAGTTCAGTACCAAAGGGAAAACCTACCAAATTTCCCAATTTTTCAATTGTTCCACGGAGTTTGTCATCTACTGACTGGTTTGCCCATGTGGCCTTTATTATGTCGGCAGGACCATACGCACACTGAGGAAGAGGTTTGGTGAACACCGCCATTTTGTGGAAGGAGGAAATGACAAACAAACACAGTATGCCCCCTTCATTTTCTAAAACACCATGGATCTTTCTCTGCGGGCCTCCGGGTGTGGGTCATTGAGTCCATTCCGGGTACGTTCCCACTGGCTGAGCACTTCAGACGTCTCTGCCAGAGGGAAACGTACTGGATATACACTTTGGACTCGCTCGCGCCTGGGGGCCTCAGTGAGGAAATAGAAGTCAATCATCTGTTGTGATTAGTCTCACACTCATTCACTGCTCTTTGCCCCCTGCCCCCTCCCCCCTCCTTTCTCCCCCCTCCCTTTCTTTCCTACCCCACATCCACCCCCACTCCTATAACCCCTCCTTCTCTTTTTTCCCCCATTCTATCCCTCCTCTTTCCTCCCCCCCCTCTCCTCCCCTCTCTTCTCCCTTCCCTTCTCCTCCTGGTCCAAGTCATATATCTGCATCTCACATATTCTATATGAATTCACCACATTTCTTATTGCATCTCTACATAAACCCTATCCAATTCATCTTCATAATTTTTTAATCCAGGGCTCCTCCCCTCCTCCCTTTGTTCATTAGTCCACATATACCATTTTGGACCCTTAAGGTTCTCCCAAACAACAAATTTAGTACCAGCAGATGTGGTCTATTCCAGCCACAATACTCCCATTTATTGTACAGACATCTATTTACTGAGACACTTTTGGTAATATAACCATCACCATTTTGAAACGTTTATTTTTTTTCATATATATATATATTTTAATAATATATATTTTTTAATTTTTGCAATAAAATACATTTTTTTCTTTTTTATTATTTTTTAATTTTGTAATTTTTTTAATTTCTAATTTTTACAATAAAACATTTTTATTATCTATTTTTATAATATAATAATTTCCATTATTCCTACCAACACACCTTCAGAAGCCCCACCACTTTTCTTATCACCCCCTTCCGTCTTCTCCTTTTTTCCTAACACACACCATCCCCTGTCATAATACTTGCAGCCCCCCCCCTGCAATATTCACTGCTGCCTGTTGCCAGTTAATATTTCCTTCTTTTCCCCTTTTATAAACACATACACATGTCATTAGATGTCGTTTTGTAGTTTTGTGTGTTTTTTAACATTCCCTTGCCCTTTAATTATACACTTTGAGCTCCTCCTGTCATACCGCCATGGCCTCTAGGACCCAAGAGCTCTGGCATTACAACCTATAAAGCCCTCAACCAAGATGGCCCCCAGTCAGCCCTGAAGAAGGAGCGCATGCTCCGCAAACGCGTCGCCTGCTATTGTCCTACTTGTCCAACCGGAAGTGAGTCATCGATAGGCACCCCGGGCTTCTGAGTACCAGGAAACGCCGGCATCCACCAGCACAACCTGCTCCACGGCTCCCACGTTTTTGCCCCTAACAGACCCCTATTGGTCTCCCTGATGGATTCCCCCTGGACAGCTTACTTTGTTGTAATGCCTACCTGTCACACACCTTTGTGAGTACAACACATCCTGTGTCCTAATAAATTGTGTTTTATACTGCACTTAGAGTGGCACTTTTTGTGCGTTCTCTCTTCAGAGGGAGTAATGCAGGTTCCCCCAGAACTGTTAGTGAATTGGAGCTGGAGTGACTAAGTACAGTGGAAATGCAGCAACATCTTAGCTCAAGATACTATGCAAAGCCTTGGTATGAACTAGCTGCTGGAAGAGGGAGAGGTTCAGGTGACTGAAGGTGAAAAGATCACTGTAGATGGCTGCCAGGACTAATCAAGGTTGAACCACATGTCCCAATGATTATGAGATGCAGGGCTTTTTTTCAGCAGGAATGCGGGGCAACACAGTTCCAGCACCTCCAGAACTGACTGTATGTAATGGTAAGGGGTGCTGGTGTGTGCTGCAGGGTCTATCGAGGCTGGCTGGTGAAGGATCTATTCTACCTTGAGGGGATCTTTTTTTGCAGGGGGGCCTATTTTTACTGGTGGGGGACCTATTGTTGCTGGGGGTGGGTCTTATATTTCTGAGGGGTAAGTTATGGCTGGGAGAGATCTACTGTTGAGGGAGGGGACTATTGTTGCTGGATGCTGGAGAGTCTGTTGATGCTGGCTGTGAGGAGATCTGCTGTTGCTGCGGGGGATTTTTTCAGGTGGCCCATTGTTAACCACTTCAATACCCGCGTATAGTCATATGACGTCCACAGATGGGATCTCCCATCCTGGGTGGACGTCATATGACGTCCTGGGATTCCCGGCCGTCTAGGGGGTGCGCGCATGCCGCCGGGAGCGCGTGCGCCCGCCGCATTCCTCGGGACCCGGTGCGTGTGCACGGCGGCCGCGATGTCCGCTGGGCACCCGCGATTGCCCGTTAACCGGGCCGGCATGTGGATCTGTGTGTGTAAACACACAGATCCACAGCCTGTCAGCTCTGAGGAGAGCGATCTGTGTTCCCAGAACGGAGGAACACTGATCGGTCTCCTCCCCTAGTGCGTCCCCTCCCCCTTCAGTTAGAATCATTCCCTAGGAAACATATTAACCCCTCCCCGCCCCCTAGTGGTTAACCCCTTCACTGCCTGTCACATTTACACAGTAATCAATGCAATTTTATAGCATTGATCGCTGTATAAATGTGATTGGTCCCAAAAATGTGTCAAAAGTGTCCGATGTGTCTGCCATAATGTCGCAGTCACCAAAAAAAATCGCGATCGCCGCTAAACTAATAAAAAAATATATATTTTTTTAAAAATGCCATAAATCTATCCCGTATTTTGTAGACGCTATAACTTTTGCGCAAACCAATTAATATACGCTTATTGCGATTTTTTTTTACCAAAAATATGTAGAAGAATACGTATCGCCCAAAACTGAGGAAAAAATGTGTTTTTAAAAAAAAAAATTGGGATATTTATTATAGTAAAAAGTAAAAAATATTGTGTTTTTTTTCAAAATTGTCGCTCTTCTTTTGTTTATAGCGCAAAAAATAAAAACCGCAGAGGCGATCAAATACCACCAAAAAAAAGCTCTATTTGTGGTGAAAAAAGGACGTCAATTTTTTTTGGGTACAATGTCGCACGACCGCGCAATTGACGTTTAAAGTGCGACAGTGCTGAAAACTAAAAATTGGCCTGGGAAGGAAGGGGGTGAAATTGCCCTGTATTGAACCGGTTAATGGGGGATCTATTGTTGCTAGAGGGGGCTTTATTGTTATTGGCTACAAGGGATCTATTTTACTGCTTTTCTTGTTATCATTAACAAATTCCATACAAATTACTTATCACCACAAAATGATACTTGGTTCTGTATTCTCTAAAAGGGCAGTAATGGGAGCTAGGTAGAGGGTGCTCGGAGGTGGGTAGAGGCGGAGAAAAGGGGTGACTCAGAAAGGGGGAGTTCCTGCACCTATTCTCTGAGAAAAAAAGCCCTGATGATATGTAACAGGAAAGTGCTACCTCAAGCTAAATGGTTGGAACAAAAGCATGGAGTATGCATGCATGACACTCCATCTAGTGACACGGTGCTCATGTCCTCTGTGTTTTAACATTTTATGTAGGAAACCAATAGAAAATAGGCATAATTTCCAACATAAGTGTCCAAAAGTGTTAATTAGCAAAGTCGTTCCAAGTGCTCGGTGTACATGACCTGCTCACAAAGTGTCACAAAGACAGGGTCACATCAGAGGTTCTGCCACAGCCCTGGAGCCAAAAAACGAACACACTACACGAAAGTCTGGAAAGTACCACAATATGGACCCCAATGCTTTACGGTCATATACAGTCACACGGAATTAATTTCCTAAATTAGTAAAGTATGCTTTGTTAGCTTGGAGAATACGGTAATGTTCTCTTTACTTTGAATATCTGGTCATGCACAAGGTAAATATAAAAATATATTTTTGTGATTTTTGCATGTATATAATTGGATGATTGAAGGGAATGCAGCTTCACTTATTCGCAAAGCGAGAAATAACTTTTATGCTGTTTTTTTCTCTTTCATTTATTGGTGGACATTTAATATAGTATCAGCTGTATCAGCTGCAGGAGTAGGATGTTAGGTACAACTCAACTTAAAAACAATAGACGGCCCCGAGCTGGCTCCTGCTGGTGGCTAAAACCCCCTGCACAGTGGAACAACCTCAGTAACAAGCCTAGCACCTAAGAGTTAGAACACAAAAATGTCCTTCTGTGAATCTTAGTTCCTTTTGGTTTTACTTCAGGTAAGTTGGTGGTGGGATGACAAGCCAGATAATATATTTATCCAGGTTAGCCACCTTGAGGTTGAGAGGGATATTACTCTATTACTCAGAACTTTCCCATCACCATTCAGACACTAGAGGAATTCAGGTGAATTTTAAATCTCATGAAGTCCTTGTTGATTCTGTCACTTTGCCTGTAATATGTGAGGCTGGTCTTCAATACCAACCAAGTCAAGGTTTTTCTTCCAAAACTATGTAAACTACAACTTGAGGTTTGTCTACTGCACTCCTATCCATTCATCACTGCATGTGAGTTTTAGGTTTCATGTTAGTAGCCTTTTGAAGAGATTCTTTATGCATAACACCACCCACACCATAACTTTGTAGCACAAGATCTTGTTACAGTGCAAGAAGACTCCTCCCTCTCTGGACAGGAAGATAAAGGTAAATCGACTATCAAAGTCATCTTGTGTGGTTACTCAGTTTTGGCTTCTCTTTCTGCTAGCTAAGACATCGGTTCTCTCTCTGTGCTAGAAAGTAGTATCTGTTGATGGTAGCCAGAATGGCTAGAGAGGAGTACAAGGACCCCAGTCCACACTGGGTTCTTGTGGCTCATGGTTCCCAGTTCACATCAAAGAGCTGGAACTTTGAGTGGTCGGGTGGGCTCACTGCATGCACCATCTGGAGGGACATCCTGTGTGGGTGAAGTCAGACAATGCCACAGCATTAGCTTATATAAACTATCAAGAGAGGACCTAGAATGTGATAGCAGTGCAGGGAGTTTCTCACATCCTGATTTGCAGTAAACATGGTGTAGAAAACTTGCAATCAGATTATCCCATTCAAAATGTTCTTGGAGAGTGGGCCTTTCACCCCATAAGTCTTCAAACAAATCTGCCAGCTATAGGGAAGGCCAGATTTCAATCTTTTTGTGTTGCACCTCAAAAAGTGAACAGATATGTAGCCAGGGCATAGGACCCTTGGGCAGACGTATGCACTGATGGATCTTTGGGATCCATACGCTCTGGTATATGCATACCCACAGGTAAAACTTTTTTTTTTTTTGACTACTACACTGAATAGAATTCTTTTGATCCTGGTGGTTCTGTATTGGCCTTGCAGGTTATGGTACCTGGATTCCATTAATTTGGTAGTGGACACTCCTTTGTATAACACAAAAACACCTGTTGTCACAAGGGTTTCTTTACCAGCCGGCTTTACAACTTAAAAGATTTATTAGCAAACTTGAAAGACATAATTGGGTGTGTGAGTCTTAAGTGTTAGGCCCCTTTCACTCCAGCGGACTGATCTGGTCCGCCTGTCTGGGTTTTCCAATCAGACCACCCATTGTTCTCTACAGGGCGGCGGATGACAGTGGACATGAATCTGCTGTCACCGGCCGTCATCTGATCCAGACCGCTAAAAACAGATGGATGGGGTTCCAGTCTGTTTCCATTTGACCTCCCCATAGAGAGCAGCGTACCCCACTGAGCGGGTGGATCCGCTTGGATGGGTTCCACCCCACATGAAAGGGGCCTTATACCCTTTCTCCTTCTCTGTTGCCCATCTCCAGACTTTTTTCAAATGTGGAGAGTAGAAACGGTTGGCCTTGAAGTACAACTAAAGGCTTTTTTTCAATTTTGGATAAAGTGGAGAGCGATTAGAGCACCTATTAGGTTTTTTTATTGCTGTCTGTGCCCCCATTAGGGAGATTCACTCTCTCTGTCCTGTTTACCATTATCACTGAAAGTATAGGAAAATCACAAATTTTGGGTTATCCCCAGAAAAGTAATAGAGGCAAAATCTTCCAATGGGAACACTAGTTTTGGTGACCTGGGGGGGAGGGAGGGGGGCAATGGATTCCCTTAATTTAAATGGATTCACTCTTACTTCCTGTTTTGGCTATGGGACAGAAAGTGAAAGAAAATCTACCCAATGGGACACAGAAATAAATCTAAAAAAATAAAATTCTCCCTCACTCTATACAAAATAAGCAATATGAGGAAGTCACTGTATCAAGTGACAAAACACATCAGGGGCAGAGCCACATGATGTCATCATGCCCCGGAAGTTGCAGAGCAGCCATCTCGATGTCTGTGCTTAAGGGGGCAGTGTACATCCATTTCATATAGTCAATTACATCTTGTGCACTGGATTTTACAATGCACCTTGCTTGTGAGTATTTTTCATCCCTTACTGAATAAATTGTTTATGAAAATTTACTGCACTGTTTTATTTTTTCTGCTGAGGGGGATATGTTCTGAGGCATTGTTTGGAAAGAACGTTTTACCCACCATTTGGAGGATCACTGCAGCATTATACACCCAAGTGTCTGGAACAGCTTTGTTTGACCTTACCGATGTGTAGGTCAGCTGTGGAGGTAAGAGGCAGCTGAGACTGGTGGTGATTACAAAGCATTGGAGCACATCTGGGTCTATGTTGTCTTTTGGCACAATATAATTTGGAGCACGCATGCATTTCAAACACTGAACATGAATGTGTAATTAGTGTGGACTTCATCACATTTATTCACTCGTTGTTTTTATATATATTTTTATTATTATTTATTGGTGTTGTTATTTGATTATGATGAATTGTGTTTTTGTGTAGTGAGAGATATGATCATGTATATATGAAGTTTTTTTTCTGTGTGGTTTTACATTGTATGATTGACATTCATACTTTTATCTAATATTTTTTTGAGAGAGGTATTGCTCTGCACATTTTTGTTTTTTAATACACATGCTTGGTGCGGGAACACATGTTCACGTTTGTTTCACATAGAATCGTACACCAGTATTATTATTTAGCATACGCTTCAAACATTTTTAAAAAAATGAGAAAACAGCAGCAACATAGCAATAGCACAAAAAAAAATTAAAAAGTCCTTCTAAAAGGGACTGTTGAGTCTTATTAAAGCACAATGAATGCAGGTGGGCTTACTCCCAATTCTCCCTAGCCACACAAACTGCAATTCACTGCAAAGTATCATTGCATAATGCAAAGATAAATATAGTGCTAAATGTTGCACTATATACTGTAACTATAGGACACTACACTGCAGACTCTCAAGCTGTTCCTCACACTAAACTGTCACACACAGGGTTCCTGGAACGGCAGTTTTTTTTATAGCGTTTGGCCTGCAACTGTAACAAAACCATCACTGCCCAAAGTCTTACACTTTTCCTCTGGTCAAAGAGATGTGCAAAATGTCGGCCAATGACAGCTTTTGCAATGCATTATGAGACATTTGACAGAGCAATTCCTTCAGAACATGCAAAAAGTTTAGATTTTGTCAAACTGAAAAGTCAAAATTCAGTCCAAATACCAAACTCTCAGCTCACTCCCAGTTTTACCTAGAATAATATTCCTGCAGGTGGTAATATATACAGAAGGTGGTAATCTAAAGCAGACCTGTGTCTTCCATTGAATGCAGAGAAAATTATTTTAAACTCAGTACAAAAAATCATTATCACAATTATTCGCATTATTCCTTTACTAAATCAACTTAATTGAGTCACCATTTCTGCTTTTCCAGAAGTTGATCCAAAAGTTAGATGCAGCTGCTGAATGTCCTAATCTGTAAGTTTTGTCCATCACTAAAGCACTAAAGCTCACTAAACCAAAAATGATCATCAGTTAGATAGACAGATAATTTAGCAAATAGATCACATATTTAGAACCTTTAAATTAGAGACATAAATTATTTAAATTTCCATTAAATCTCATTGTACATATTGTGAGATTGTATTTCTTATAAAATTATGAAGAGGAATACAAAATGAATCCATGGTCTATTTAAGGATTTAAAAGTGCCCTGCTTGCAAAAAAAATATACGATTACAGGATGCATAAGCAAACATAACCTAATTATTTAACTAAATGTAATTGTCCTTTTACATGCCTGCAAGATTGAGGGAACCAATGCATATTTGCTTTACACAAATTAAGCAAATACGCTTAACATCGAGGAATATTATTTTAGAGTCTAACCTAACAGAATTGCTATCTGCAAAAATATATAATATGACATTGTTTGGAAACATTTCTAAGGTAAAAAAAAATGGTCTTTAAAATAGAAAACTGGGTAGTTGTACATAATTTCAAATATGGTAATACTGACTATAAATGTAAAAAAAAGGGGGCGGAGCTTGCCGCGGAAGAAGATGGACGCTCAATAGAGGAGCTCCACAGCGCTCGGGAACATACCGGCCCACATCGCCTGATCCACTGGTCCAAAACCGCACATCACCACCTGCGGACCGGCAGCACATCTCGTGGAACCGATCGATCATGCCGCAGCGTAACAAGGAGAACCGGAGGCCGCAAAAACTGACTGAATACTACCCGCTCGGGCCTAAGCAAGATGGCGGTGGCGGGACAGCGGCGCGAGGTATGTCTAGTACCCCTCTATACGAGGCAGGCAAGGGTAATCCACAAAAAAGGAATGCCCCACAAAGGAGCACACACTCTCCTATACACACCCCTAACTCGGGTAGCCCGGAGAAAGCAAGATTGAGGCTGGATGCCTCGGATTCTAGCCGGGACATAACACCAGGCCTAGACTCAGGAGAAGATACCAGAGATCTCCCTGACTCAATAGATCTCTTTCCCACCACTAACCAGCCTGTACTGGACACCACACTAAAGGACATGTTAGTCTCTCTCAGGAGTTCACTACATGCTGACATGCTATCCTGTGTTCATAAATTTGGTGTGGAACTGAAAGAAACAGTATCCAGGGTAGATCATATTGAACTTAAATTGGGGGAGTTCGCTACCACCATCAATGATCTAGTGGACGCAAACGATAACAATGCTGATGAATTGGATGCCCTTAAAACAAAATTAGCAGACATTGAGGACCGCTCTAGGAGAAATAACTTTAAAATAAGGGGGATCCCCGAGTCGGTCCTGCAATCTGACCTGCGCACCTACACAGCCCAACTCTTTCAGGCTATATTACCAGATTTAACGGAGCTGGACATTACCGTGGACAGGATCCACCGCTTACCTAAACCATCTCACCTACCGGATAACATACCAAGAGATGTTACACTCCGGCTACACTTTTACCAAACAAAAGAACGCCTGATGGCGGCCTCCCGCAGCAAAGATCTTTTCCCACCACAATATAAAGATCTACAATTTTTTGCTGACCTATCGCAATTCACCCTGCAAAAGCGTAGGAACCTAAATACAATCTCCAAAGCGTTAAGAAATCACAAGATCACATACAAATGGGGATTCCCTACTAAATTGATTATAAATAAAGATGGAAAGGAGCACGTTGTTGACACTCTTACCAAGGGAATGCAGCTACTCCAAAGATGGCATATTATAGCAGAGGATTCACCAAAGGCTCACGTTTCACGTAGTCCTGAGCAGTTTACAGATGACTGGAATTTGGTCACCTCCAAAAACTCCCGCAAGCATACACGAGCTGACTGAGGTCAGTGAAGACTATACTCTACTGTTTCCCAAGCAGAGGAAAACGCTAAGCTGAACTGTTTCTTTGTTCACCCCCCACATGCAATTTAAGTGGCTATAAGTCACACTCAGGTCACATCGACCTATACAGGGTTTGGTTTAAAACCCCCTTATGTTTTCTTTTTTTTATCTTTTTCAACACTGTTCTTTTCTGTGTTAACCACTGTCTATGTCCGCAGCCGCAACAATTACCAAATATTCAACTACTTGATAAAGCAAAACCTCAGGAACCCCATGGTCGCAATGAATCATCTCCTCATCATATATGGATCAACGTTGATGATCCCAGCAACATATGTAAGTGTTACCAACACATGTAATCCAACGCGCTTAAACCCGACTTTACACTATGACCATTACATTTTTAACAATAAATGCAAGAGGCCTTAACCATCCAGCGAAACGCAGATCCATGTGGATAGAAGCCATCCAAAATAAAGCTGACGTCATTTGTGTACAAGAGACGCACTTCAAAAAACAAGCCCAACCTAACTGCTCTCACGCCAAATTCCCACATGTTTTTTCTGCAAGCGCAGACGCAAAAAAGAAGGGAGTAATTACGGCAATTAAGGACACAGTAGCATTTAGCCTTCACTCGGAAGTAAAGGATGTGCAAGGTAGATATCACATATTAATCTGCGATATCAACAACACCACCTATACGGTGGTAAATGTATATGCGCCAAACACACGTCAGACCCGCTTTCTTCATAGGCTCATGAGACAGATCTCACGTTTGCAAAAAGGCCGTCTACTCTTGTGCGGGGATTTTAATCTGCCACCGGACCCCACAATGGGCTCTAGCTCACTAACCAACAAGAAAACTCAAACATTACAACCGCTGCTGAGGAACTATGACATATACGATGCATGGAGATGTCTTCACGCTACAGAGAAAGACTTCTCTTTTTTTTCAGCTAGTCACAAAATTTATACTCGACTTGATCTTTTTTTGATAGACAAAGCGTTATTAACCAAAATCAAATCTTCTACAATTAATAATATCACTTGGTCGGATCATGCTTCGGTATCTCTGCTGGTGGATGACACCTCTATAATTAACTCCACTTATATTTGGAGATCCAACCCGCGGCTGTTCCGAGATGATCCTTCCAAAACAATATTGCAGAAAGATCTGGTCGAATTTTTTGAACTTAATGTAAATTCAGTCACTGATCCCTTTATGACATGGAACGCACACAAAGCGTTTATGAGAGGTCTCCTCATTAAACTTGGAGCTAGGACTAAGAGGATAAGGGAGCAGCGTATACTAGATGTCTCTGGACAAATCCACACACTAGAATCTCAGAACAAAACGAATTTCTCCCCTGACTTATCAGACAAACTGACCAAATTAAGACTGGAACTCCGAATGATACTACTGGAGGATTTTGAAAAATCCTCTAGGAGGTTGAAAATGACGTATTACGCAAATGGCAATAAAGCAGGGAAATTATTAGCAGACAGACTACGAGGACATAGACACAAAACTAAACTTCCCTACATTATACATCCTGAAACCCACACCAAATTACACCACCCTCAAGCCATAGCGGATACATTCAGCACTTATTATGGTTCTCTTTATAACTTGAAAACAGATCCAAACACGATTCAACCACAAACCCACACAATTTCTGAATTTCTTAACAAAATTCAACTTTCCCAACTCACTGACACTCAAAACACAGCACTGAATTCTCCATTCACGACACAAGAGATATCAATAGCGATTGACTCACTCCCCAGTAATAAATCTCCTGGACCAGATGGCTTCACGAGTGAATACTTTCAAACGTTCAGAGACATTCTAACCCCCAGACTCACTGAAATATTTAACCAAGCTGCTTCCTCCTCCTCTTTTCCACCTGAAATGTTGAGGGCAATGATTGTGGCATTACCGAAGCCGGGGAAAGACCCTGATACTCCTCAAAATTTCCGCCCGATATCGTTACTCAATAACGACCTGAAAATCTACTCTAAAGTAATAGCTGGTAGATTAGTGAATCTCCTTCCTTCACTGATCCACCCAGATCAATCTGGCTTTACCACAGGTCGTCAAACAGCGGATGCGACCAGACGCCTGATCAACCTCATCCATCTAGCTAACAAAAAGGGAACGCCTTCTCTGCTCCTCTCTTTGGATGCAGAGAAGGCGTTCGATAGGATTCATTGGACGTATTTAGAGCAAGTTCTAGATAAATTCGATTTCCATGGCCAGATGTATCAGGCTATTATGGCTCTGTACACAAAGCCATCAGCACAAGTATACATATCCAGAACATTATCTACCCCGTTTAGTATAACTAACGGCACTCGCCAAGGGTGCCCTTTATCCCCCTTAATTTTTAACATGTTGATGGAACCATTGGCAACTTATATCCGCCAACACCCCCAAATTAAAGGAATCACAATAGGAAATAGAATGCACACCATCAGCCTATTCGCAGATGATGTCATCCTGATACTTACTGACGTAATGTCTTCCCTGGCTTCGGTCCACCAAACCTTACAATTATTTAATGCAATATCGTATTATAAAGTCAATGAAACCAAGTCATATCTTTTGGGGCTAGGCTTATCTGACAAGATGAAACAAAATATTAGACACAAATTTCCGTACATGTGGAAAGAAAATGGCATATTATATCTAGGTATTACACTTACACCCACAGTATCCGAACTATTTAAAGAAAATTATATTCCATTTTTAAAGTCTCTGAGACCCAAACTAGATAAACTTAAATGATTTGAACTTTCTTGGACTGGGCGTCTGGCTGCTTTTAAAATGCAGGTTCTACCACAGTTCTTATATCTATTCAGAACCCTACCCATACCAGTACCTAAATCTTTCTTCCAGCAAGCACAATCTGAAATAGATAGATATCTGTGGTTTGGGAAAAAAGCAAGATGTGCATTCAACAAAATTACTAAATCCAAACATGCGGGGGGGATTGGTCACACAATAATTAAAGATTACCAAGCGGCCACCATTTTGGCACAGGTGAAAGGTTGGTTCCCTAACCACGATATTTCCCTGTGGACAGAATTAGAAAAATTTCAAATTAAAGGAGGGAATCTGTATAATTACCTGATAACTAATACACATCACACATCTACCTCATTTGTAAGTTCTCCAACTATCCAAGCTTCTATCGAAGCCTGGCAATATCTCCTCAAACATATAACACCTGAAGGACCCCAAACTCCTCTAAAATTCCCAATCACGGCTTTAGAACTCATAATACCAGACTTATCATTAGCTAACTGGGGCTCTAGAGGCGAACTGTTCCTAGAAGACCTCCTTGTAGGACCCACAATTAAAACCTTCAGAACATTACAGATTGAATATGATATCCCATCTTCTGACTATTATAAATATATTCAAATATCCCACTTACTAGATAAAAAGAGTAATGAACTTATCATTCATCTTCCCTGGCAAATTGTCACCTTTCTTACACATAAAAGTACAAAACTCAAGGGAACAGCATTATTCTATAAATTTCTACAGAATAAACACTCTTTCAGTAAAACCACTAACATAGAAGCATGGGAAAGGGACTTTAAGAAGAACTATACTGATGACCAATGGAAAAAAGCACTTAAGATCACATACGCATCTACTAGAAGTGCCAACCTATGGGAATTGCATCACAAATTTCTATTGCGGTGGTACCTCACCCCTTACCGTGTTTCCAAATTTATACCAGGAGCCTCACCAGAGTGTTGGAGGAAGTGTGGGAAAATAGGATTGCTGCTTCATGTGCTGTGGTCATGCCCACGAATTCAGAGGTTTTGGGCGCTTATATTTCAAATAATAGAACAAATCACAGGTATTAAGTTGCGTATTCCCCAGGTATGGCACTTCTTTCATTGGAAATTGATTCTATTCCAGCATCTCTTAGGTCACTAGTATCCCACCTACTCATCGCAGCTAGACTCACCATAGTACACCATTGGAAAGACACCAGTCCACCTCCCACAGCAGAAACCCTTCAATTAATAAATACGCATAGGATGTACGAAATACAATTCGCATGGAGTCTCGGAAACCAGAGTAAAATATCTAAACTGTGGGATCCTTGGTCATTATGGTACCCACAAAACATGGGTCTCAGATTCTTTGGAAAACATTAAATGTAAATAATACAGGGTAATAGCTATGATAAATCTTACTATACAGGCTGATTAAAAGACATACTAAGTTATTGTTGGTTTACGTTAGTTAATATATTTTTATAATCTTTCCTTTATGTCATACATTATTCGATCGCCATTGGCATATAACCATTATCTGTAGCCAAAATAAATAAATAAATTATGCAGAATGCGGTTGGGGGGGCTTCTCTCTCCTCCAGGCACAGTTAGTTCCCATGTGGGGTGTAGGAGGAGAGGAGAGGTACCTTCTGAATAGCAGTTTTAGCATGAGACTACAGATGTCGATGTGAATTATAAGTTTAAGAATGTACTTATCTCTACCTCATAGGTATTCAATATGAAAGTACTATTGATGGTAATGTATATGACTGTTTTATTATTCCTTTGTTATTATCTTGAAAAATTTCAATAAAAACATATTGCAATTAAATTTAAAAAAAGGCTATGGCTTAGTAGAAACTGTTAAAAGTAGAATTATCCAGCTAGCTTGATAGTTGAGTAAAAAATCTGCCTGGAGTCTACAAGTGCTTTTACGACTTGTGTAGAACAGCTACCGTAAAGGCAAATACCCTCAAACACCTCAAATTGTAAGCTCTTAACTGGCACATCATATTTCATTTTTTGTGCTGCACTATCTTCCCGATATATACCCAGATGGAGAGTGCACATGTACTTCTGCTGCAATACTTATATAAAGCTTAACTCAAAGCTATCCCTTGCAGTACTTTTACACTGTCACTAGATCTCACCAGTCTTCTGGTTTGAAAGATGGCCAGTGTCACCCGACCCTGGGTTTTCTCACCCTCTGATGTGGTGTCATCAAGCAGCCTGGGTTCACAGTACCCCTGGCTGAGCAGCATTCACATGGCATTACCTGAATGCTGAGTAATTCAGAAGGAAGGATCACTTACACATACCAGTTAGAAAAAAGAGGGAGGACCCATGACAACTGACCTAGCCTGAAGACTGCAGACCAAAAAAGCATGTACAGAAGGATTTGTTTTATCCCAGATGGGCTTCAGGGAGAGGAGGGGGAAACTAGAGTAATGTTTAAGTCTATCAGATCTGATATGTGTCATGGCTAACATACCATGATAGAAATGCAGTGGGGATGCTTCTGGGTAGTAAAGAGAGATGGCTGCACATTGATCTCGCTCCTTAACTCCAGAACATATCAGCAACTTTTTTTTAGGGCCCTAATCCTTCCACAATTTCTCCTCTGAATCTCCTATATCTCCTGGTCTTACTATGGGGAAGAGAACTCCATCAGCGGGTCCAACACCAGAATTGCATGATTAAGCTGAAATGCCGGGATGTGGTCTACCTGTCAAACAAGATGCCAGAATCTCCAATCCTCACATACAGTTTCCTCCCTGCCAATCTCTACAACCAATTCAGAGATGTCTTCCAATACTGAGAGCACCAGTGACCCTCTGATGAAGCAGAAGACCCCAACTCCTTGCGATACAGAGCTTTTAGCTAGATTAAAGTTGGTGTTGCAAAAGGAGCTAGAAACAACAACACACAAATTTGACTCTCATCTGACATAAAAAATACGAGAACTGATGAACCATACAAATGCCCTGGAGGACAAAATGGATGCCAACACTACAGTTTTGAAAGCCATGAGCAGGGGATATCAAAGGAGACATGGGCCAACCTGTGTTACATCTTAAAAGTTTGTGAACCATTGACACAGGGGCAACTGAAACCTTCCTGAAAGTTGTGACCCATTCATCTATCACTTTACTCTAGTAACTGTTACCATTAATTTGCATCAAATGCTTGGAGTTCGAATGTATTCACCAGGCCTTGGGACCCAGGAAGTCCCATGGCCCTCTCCATAACATTATCATCAAGTTTACTTTTTTACAACACAAAAAAGACTCTCTTGCAAGTGATCCATGATAAAGCTAAACTTAGTTTTCAAGGCTATTAACATGAGCCTTTTGCCACCCTGGTTCAAATTACTATTTTAGAAACTTGGGCAAATACAGCCTTATACTGCCACTTTGCTTTCCCAGCAGAAAACATAAAAAAGGGGTTTCTGATTTAAGTTGGTTTTCACCTGCCAAGGCCAGACCCACTCTGCCTGGACTCCAGAAGGCACCAAATTGGAATCCCTGCATTTACTCCCAAAAACCAGTACCAACCACATCCTGGGAAAATTATCTACATCGAGATCCCTGCCGAGTCATCTGAGAGCTTTTCAGTAGAGAGTGCCTAATCATAAGTGTGCTCTTCCATGAACACCACTGACCCCTAGATCTCCATGCTCAGACCCAGGTTGATTCTACAGAGAGGTAAGAGTTCTCTCACTTGAAAAGAACCCAGTTTGGATTCCTTTCTTTACTTTAGTTGCAGCCCTAGAATCATTAAGACATAATAATAAACTGATTGTAGCTTTTAGTCCCTACATAGCTCCAGGGATGGGAGTTTATGGTAAAGTACTGTTCAACTGTTTATGTTTGTGGACCCTTTTCCATGACAACTACTTGCTTATCACTTTCTGCATGAGGACTTGTCACTATGCCTACATTTGCTTTCCAGTGGCTGAGCTTCTACAGGACTGAATGAGATGTATATTGGCCTAGTAACCTTCCTACCCATTTCTGTCCGATGGGATGGTTCCCCCTTGGTTGTACATTTACATATATTTTAATTTAGATGGGCCTTCTCTGAGTGCTTCATGAGATCTAAGCTCCTGCGCTCACAGTGCCTGTCCACCAGGGGCTGCTTAATACTTTCCTACCAAGCCCATTTCATGTGCACACTTGGCTCTTACTTCATTCTCACATCCAAACTTTTTCTCAGATAACACTGGCTCAGTACTTTCTTTAAAGATGCTTTGGGTGCCATCACTTAAGCCAACCATATATGGATAGAAATTCAGCCAGTTCAACAGGGACTGGCCAAGATTTGATCCATGTATGGGCAGGCTGAGAGTTCTCAAGTCGATCCTTAGAGTGACTTAGGTACAACCAGCCTGTTGGATTTTTTACATGTGATTACTGCTGGCTATAGCCGCTAGCAGCAATCATTGTGTTCTGCCAGCTGGGAAAGCCCTCTGCCAGCAGAACACAGTAGCACTGCGGGACTTCCCTTTGGCATTCCCCGTGATGTCAGAGGGGGCGGGGTCAGTGGGTGGCCCCGCCCTCTGTTATTTAAGAACCGTCAGAAGACGAGAAGCGCCACACAGCGGGAGCCTCCCATCATGGATGCAGAGCGGCCCGAGGAGAAGAAGGGAAGAAGACATCGCGGAGGAAGATGCCGGACGAGAACATCGGAGGAAGAACCATAAGAACCAGAAGAAGATGGAGGAAGAAACTGAAGGAAGATAGAAGATAGAAGAAGCATTTAAATAAAAGGAATTGTCAAAAACTGTCTCTTGTCATTTTTAACATTTTTGACACTTTTTTGTGAAATGGTAGGGGTACTTTTGTACCCCCTTACCATTTCACACAGGGGGGGCCGGGATCTGGGGGTCCCCTTGTTAAAGGGGGCTTCCAGATTCCGATAAGCCCCCCGCCCGCAGACCCCCACAACCTACGGGCAAGGGTTGTGGGGATGAGGCCCTTGTCCCCATCAGCATGGGGACAAGGTGCTTTGGGAGGCAACCTAAAGCACCCTCCCAATGTTGAGGGCATGTGGCCTGGTACGGTTCAGGAGGGGGGGCGCTCTGTCATCCTCCCTCTTTTCCTGCAGCCTGCCAGGTTGCATACTCGGATAAGGGTCTGGTATGGATTTTTGGAGGGACCCCACACCATTTTTTTTTAAATTTTGGCACGGGGTTTCCCTTAAAATCCATACCAGACCTGAAGGGCCTGGTATGGAATTTGGGGGGACCCCCACGCATTTTTTTTTTTTTTATTTTGGTTTGTGGTTCCCCTTAATATTCATACCGGACCCAAAGGGCCTGGTAATGGACTGTGGGGGAATCCCGGGCCGTTTTTATCAATGAACTTTTATGTGTATTGTCGGGTCCGACAATTCATTAATAGCCAGTGTCTTGCCGAGAAAGTTCCCCCGGTGGATAAGGACCCCCCTGTACTGCTCATGCGCTGCACTTGCACAGTACGAACGACTACAGAGCCGCCTAAAGTCTCCGAAGTTGAACAGCTGATCGTCAGCTCTACACGGTGCCTGCGCACTACATTCTGCCTTGAGTCCAGGTTCAAGCCCCACCATCCAAGTGGACATAGAGTTAGACTAAAAATATGCCAAACGAAGCGGGGCCGTGCCCGAAGCGTGGCGAGCGAAGCGTGGCGAGCAAAGCGTGGCGAGCAAAGCGTGGCGAGCGAAGCGAGCCCGCGAGGGGCCCTGTTACAGGCGCCCTGTACAGCTGACTCACAGGTGTTCAGCTTTGGCTATTTTTGGCGGCTAGTACTGCGCAAGCGCTGCGCCTGAGCAGTACAGGGGAGTCCTTATCCGCCGGGGGGGGGACTTTCGCAGCAGAACACCGGCACTAGCGCTAGCACTTTTACTTGACTTTTTTCTTCCTTTAGAAATGTAATTTTGTTGTCAGACTGTTCTAAACATGGGAAAAATGTGCCACTTTACAGGCATATTATAGACACCACCCAGGTACGAAATTTAAAGGAATATTACACTTTATTGTTTCACTTTAAGCATTATTAAAATCACTGCTCCCGAAAAAACTGCCATTTTTAAAACTTTTTTGCCATTGATACATGTCCCCTGGGGCAGGACCTGGGTCCCCAAACACTTTTTATGACAATATCTTGCATATTAAACTTTAAAATTAGCACTTTTTGATTATTCATGTTCGTGTCCCATAGAATTTGTGTTCGCACAAATTTTTTGTCTGATCACATGTTCTGCTGCGAACCGAACAGGGGCGATGTTTAGCCCATCCCTAGTTATCATTGATTATCATGGGGTACAACTTGTCAAGCAACTCGGAGGTCCAAAGTCGCCCAACTGTGAAACAAGTCATATATATTTTAATAGAAAGGAGCTCTCGTTTATACTTGCATTTACATCAGCAGAACAAATGCAGGAAGTTATGTGTGCACATGGGCCAGAAGCAAATGTGTGGGGATGCCAAACAAATCAATGAACCCCACACACACCAAATCTAACTACCATATCCACCCCCACATTGATTAAGCACAAGTACATATCATACCCTTATCCGGAAAATGAGCAGCACCTCCTCTTTGCTAAAGAGGGACCTCGCCATGTCCACCTAGATGGAGATCCTGACCAGCACAGGAACTTCCAGGTGATTACAATGACTTATTTCTGGGTCAGAATGCGAAACCACACTCTTTTGATCGCTGCTGCGAATATTTGATCGCAACCACTATTAGAATTTTATTATTTTTGTTTATTTGCAGATATGCAAATTTGTATTTCTACTTATGATATTTAAAGGCATTCGATAAGAAATGGTGTCCCTGGGTTAGCAGCAGGTGAATTACAAAAACAAAAGGCCCAGTTTGAGCCCTGGTTCACACTGACAGAGGGAGGAAATCGTTCAGCTGAAATCACACACTTCATTCCCGCATGTCAGTCCCGACTGCAGGGGGAATTTCAGAGACATCTGTGCAGGTTTCTGCACTGATATCAATACAAATTGCACCCCAAAGTCGCACCAATTAAAACAGTGCAATTGTCAGCGCTTTGACATGTCAAATCGCACCAATGTGAACTAAAGCTGACACATACAACACTGCCTATCCACCAGCTGAATTCATTACCTGCAATTCTCCACAGCTGTTATATATAAAGATTCCACCTTTATCATTAACTTGCACGCGTGCAGAAGCCTAGGTTTACATTGAAGCGATTTGAGAGATCAAATCACATGACTATTGGCACTGTTCCAATCGATGCAACATTTTTTTTGTGACACCGCACCAATATGTTAAGTAGTTCCTGCACTACTTTTGCCGATTTCAGGTGCGACTTCAATGTGTATGAAGCCACACGGATGTCTATCAAGTCACACCCAAAATCATGCTGACCTTGCTACTTTGAAATCGTGCTACTTCAAGTGAAGTAGCGCAATTTCAAAGTAGCATCAATGTGAACCAGGGCAAAGAGATTAGTTTTTTGGTGCACAAATACATATTGAAATAAAATATAAGATATTGCACTTTCCCAAAACCACCACCCACAAAAACTAAAGAGAAAGAAAGGTAGAAAAACACCACAACAAAGCTCAATAATGTACTTTTATTTTACCAGCAGAAAAAAAAAAATACATTTACTAGCTTCAAAAAAATTTGGACAGGATATATGGTGCTACATTTAGCAATGGGGTTTTAAGGGCCCTGCTCATAGGAGCTTACAATCTAAAATTTGACAAAACCTTACAGTGGACACAGCTTTAATTTCAGTGTATAATGGGCAACACATCACATTTTTATCTGCAAGATTATAGAAACATACTTAACAGTCATTCTTACAAAGCATACCAACATAATATTACAAAAGAAAGACTTATTCAAAACACCCACCACCAGCCCACAATCCACACATACATACATTGGTGACCATGTTCTGCTGGAAGCTGCATTTCGGTGTACACGATTAAACGAGATCAAAAAGAGTAGGTCAGCAGATGCTTCCAAACAATGTTTGCATGATCAGACAGGAACAATACACGCACAACATTGACAGCATGGCCACATAAACCCACTTTTGATTGAAAAAATGCACAAGAATTTCATCAAATATGCCTAGTTGGGCATTTGTCAATATGCACACTATCATTCCTTCTCCCCCCCACAAAACACAGCAAAAAACCTGACCTTCTCAGGCAAACAAACCCCCCTACTGCAGGCCTTTATATAATTGAAGTTGTATTGTTAGCACACTGACACACCCAATAGAAGTACACGCCCACCAGTATCTTTCAACTTGTCTCTTCATGTATGTCTAAAGTGATTGCACCTGATGAGCAGGAACACATAATACTATTCGCAACTGTGTTAGCCCTTGGCTATGTGCATCAAATCTCCAACTACAGGCCAAAGATCAAAGTCCATTTGCATCCACATAAACAAAGCAACAGTTTTCTAAGCATATGTACCTGTGCAGTGAAAACCCTAAAATTTTAAATGTGCAAGTCCCTGGGCATGATTAGTTTTAATAAACATTAACATCAGTCCCTGGCTGCAATGAGCTTCCAATCTAAAGTCCAAAATTTACTTTCTTACATTAGAACCTATTTCGACAGGAGACAAATTAAATGCCAGCATGTCTTTGGACCCACACAGGGAGAACATATAAACTTCAACACAAGGATTAGCATGTTGGGGAATTGAACCAACATCCCAGGTGCTGCTAGACAGAACTGCTACCCACTTAGCCACCAGACATCCCCACGTCCATAGCCATGCTCAGTGTCACAAGCAATATACAATATATTGGCCTAAGTATTGGGACGCCTGCCTTTAAATGCACATGAACTGTAATGGCATCCCAGTATTAGTATTGGGTTCAAAACTAATTTGGCCCACCCTTTGCAGCTATAACAGCTTCAACTCTTCTTGTCCACAAGGTTTAGGAGTGTGTCTATGGGAATGTTTGACCATTCTTCCAAGTGCATTTGTGAGGTCAGGCACTGATGTTGGACGAGAAGGCCTGACCTACAGTCCCCTCTCTAATTCATCCCCAAGGTGTTCTGTTGTGTTGAGGTCAGGACTCTGTCCAGGGCAGTCAAGTTCGTCCACCCCCAAATCACTCATCCATGTCTTTATGGACCTTGCTTTGAGAGTAGAATATTACCCTCAAATTTTGGGGAATTACATTTTGCTTTCTGATGTTGGTACACATATCACATTTTTTGGGCTCAAATTATGAATATTTGGAAATAATAAAAAGCACAAAAAATTGTGATTCATTTTAAATTTTCATCAGCAATGGTATTGTTTGTGGATTGTAAAGACACCTGTGTGAGTTTGGGTAAAGATTGTTGTGAGATTGAGAGTAACAAGGGAAAGTGACAGAGAAAAATATATTTTACCAAAACATCAAAACATTCCACATTCTAGTACTCTTAAAATCAAAATATTTTAAGTAGAAGCAACAATGTTGCAAAGGAAAATTTATTTCAGAGAAAGATGCATTTCATATCAACATTAAAAGGTTTTTTTTGTGAAAGTTAGAATTGTTCCATTAGAATCAATGGCTGAAACTTGATTTGGACTAAAATAGAGCAGATTTTCACTTAAAAAAAATGCTCTCTAATGAGCTCTCATTTTGGTATTTACTATAGCGCTGGCTAAAAAAGACACTTGAGTTAAAATGAGTTATTTTCAGGTCTGAGCATGTTCAGTTGTGTTGGCACCTAGTTGTCCAAAACGGGGCATTTTTCACTTCTCAGACTTTTAAAGATATTTCAGTGTAGAAATCACTTTTTCACACAGTTTAAAAGCAGATTATCTTTAAATAATATACCGCATATTTCAGTACCATTTAGGCAATTATATCATGCTCTAAACATTATTTCCATGTGCACTACTTCAGGTTTTAGCAGAGTAAGGGTTTGGGCGCTATTTTGTTTCAGGGAACTATAGTAAATTCAATTTTGGGAGTATTTTCTCACCAGCGCTATAGTGAATACCGTTTTAGCGCTAATTAGCACCGCAGCTCTATAGTAAATGACTTCCATTATGTTCACATGGTAAATTATTGGTTTATTATCCAGCGCTGCACTTTTATATATACATTTATTTCTCTGTGCCCCATATCAGGGTTATAGTGCTTAGCAGCACGATATCCTTCACGGTTTAATTTTTAATAATTTATATGTTTATTTATTACACACCTTGCGCAATTTCTTTCTTTATATTCCTATTCAAATAACATGTGATTCTTTGCATGGGCTCAATTTGCAACGCAGTGCATGAAAAAAGTGCAGGCATCTTTTTTTGTTGCACCAGAATCAGATGGGTGTTCACGCACTGCGTTTTGCAATCTGTTTTGGTGTGTCATGAATTTAACATGGACACAGGTGGCAGATCGCATGAACGGAGGGCTATTTCAATGCAGTGTGGGAAATGCTCAGGATTCACTGTGTTTCCATATATGTGATATATGTGAACCAGGGCTTAGGGTGTCCTGTTCTCTGTCATTACACATAGATTACAGGGAGTCCTAGGGGTTCCCAATAAAAAAAGATATTACAATCCTGCACCTGTTATATGCTACCACAGATGTAGCCTGGTTTTTCGGACTGACAAACTGTGACTCCATCCCACTAACCCATTTACTTGGGCTCCCCAATAAGGCCCACTCATCCTCTTAAGCTCTCTGATGCTACATAGTTGTATTCTTTGGAATTTGGTTTGAGACTACTGTAAATAGATGCTTTTTTTTTACCTTGGTTGCCAATCCTTAACCAACCATTTTTCTAAACAGGCATGGAGCACCTATGGTCTTTTGTCTGGTGAACTACTCACAGCTTTACTTCCAGGCTTGAATGGAGGAGAAGATTTGGATGACGCACACTGGATGTAGTCAAAAAACTTCACTTTATTGAAAAAATGGGATCATCAAAACAACAAGACTGTCATGCAGAAAGTACAGGTAAGCTGACGCGTTTCGCACTCAGGACTGAGTGCTTACTCATAGCTAACAAATATTAAAAAGACAAACTCTTATATAGCTCAATGGAGTATCACATGATTGCCCAATTAGATGGTCATTGAGTCTCAGCTGGAAGCCAATTTAATGAGGTCTCGGCATCTGCTGGCTATTTGGTGTGTTAACTGATTGAGAAATGTTTTCAAAACCGTGACATGTAAATAGATGACAAAGAATGTGAAAAAAGATGTGTATATGTACATGTGTAGGCAAAAAATATATATGTGTGTATATATATATATATAGTGAATCCTATCAATAAACGTGTATATAATAATGAATGTACTTCTATAACGTGTATATATGAAAGGTGATAAGTATCAAAAAAAGGGGTTACTATTAAGTGAAAGGAAAAAATGTGTAAAAAATATTTCTCATTAAAAAAAGAGAAAATATATTGATAAAAATATTCAGACGATGATTCGGATCCACCCCCCATGGATCCCACTGATTTACAGTAAAAACTAATAATCAGATTTAAATCTGATTTTTACCCAGTGGCATCCAGGGGCAAAGATCTTGATGTATTTCAGAGGTTGGTGGAGGGGGAATTAACTCGCTTGGCTCTTTCCTATACTGTTTGAACATGGTCATAACACCTACACTATCATGAGTCCTTATAAAGAACATTTCATGTTCATTTTTTACATTTTCACGTTTTGTCAGCCATTTTCTATTTCCTCTTGTTTTGTGTTCCGGTCAGATGGTGCCAATATAGGAGTTTTTTCCATCTATTGACCATTGGGGCCTATGTACAAACATATCCAATCTTATACATGAATATATAATATTTACCATCTTGATTGGTATATATGCCCGACAAGTTCCCCTACTCTGCATACTCAGTATAGTAACTATGGCAGAGCAGGAATTCCCAGGGAACCATGGCCAACAACAGATGTATGCAAAAGGTCATATTAATAATAGCAATATACAATATCTTTTATTGTTTCGCGATATCCATCATGTTCGGGTGTTTTATATACCTGACCAAAGTACAAGTTAATTTTATCTGAGGATGCATATCGCGACAATATTGAGATAAATAGTTTTATTCTATTTCGTTTTCTACACATTTCTGTGTTATTATATCTACCTTTTTTATCGTTTTCTTTTGATAATTATTCATGATTTGTATCATGAGGTTCACAATTTTATTTCATTATTATTACTTTTATTCCAGCTCATTTTTCATTACATAGATATATATGGAAACTTTCATTGTCCTATACATCTTTCTAGTTGTGTAGGAAACACCTGATATATATATTAGGTTTTTACGCAATATGTTTTCACACTTTTTTACCTTATTTTATTTTATTCATTTATTTATTTTTATTTGTTCACATTTTGTACACCCTGTTGTCCATATACATATTTTTTTGGACACCTTGGGATCATAATTCAGATATATTAAGCTTATTTATATGTACATAAACTGACATACATTGTATCGTTTGTGTTTAGTGCTTATTTTGTGAGTGTAATGTTGCAATATGAATATGTAGTTGTTTCTCTTTAGAATGCAGCATTATAACATTTCTTCTCATCGTCTTCATAGATTGGATTCATGTCGATCATTATATGCCTGTTTTCATCTGTTTCACTTGCCGGTGTTAATATATGAGTATTGTATTAGTGGATTCATAAGATGTATTATTCCAATATGTTTTGTTTGGAGGTCTTGGCATTTGCTGACACACATATACTGAGACATGCTTTTATATGAGCCACCCGAGACGGATCACAAACTAACATATTTTAACATTTAGAATCACTACGCTACAAGTCAGTCTACTGGGACCCTGCATATATCACTGCCATTTGACAAGATCAGGGCTACCCTGATCAGCGTGATTTTATGTCTTCGTATCCCAGCCTATAGTATCTTACTTGTTTTTCATTTGTCCCTTTTTGTGATCCCTTAAACTTGGGTGACTGGCCGAGACCTCTACCAACGTTATTACCATCACTATAATTCCATCTAGACTTTCAGTGTGACACAGACTAGCGGCGTTCTATTACTTTGAACACCGCTGCTTCATTCTTGAAATTTTACACACACCCTGCTCTCGGCCAGGCTCATCATTTAGAATCATTACGTTACAAGTCAGTCTACTGGGACCCTGCATATATCACTGCCATTTGATCAGATCAGGGCAACCTTTATCAGCGTGATTTTATGTCTTTGAATCCCACAGTTTATTTTTATTATTATAGGGCCCTATATGTAGCTTGTTATCAACCGCGGGCATATCACGCATTATTTCAGGTCACATTGCTCTATATTTCACCTGTATTATTCCGGCTTATTATAGAGAGCTTCATCCACTTCACCGGCATATTATAGAGAGTCTCATCATATTTATATATTTTGTTCACATATAGTTTCATTACATTCACTCTTCACATTTACTTTGCACGTTGTCTGAATATTTTTATCAATATATTTTCTCTTTTTTTAATGAGAAATATTTTTTACACATTTTTTCCTTTCACTTAATAGTAACCCCTTTTTTTGATACTTATCACCTTTCATATATACACGTTATAGAAGTACATTCATTATTATATACACGTTTATTGATAGGATTCACTATATATATATACACACATATATATTTTTTGCCTACACATGTACATATACACATCTTTTTTCACATTCTTTGTCATCTATTTACATGTCACGGTTTTGAAAACATTTCTCAATCAGTTAACACACCAAATAGCCAGCAGATGCCGAGACTTCATTAAATTGGCTTCCAGCTGAGACTCAATGACCATCTAATTGGGCAATCATGTGATACTCCATTGAGCTATATAAGAGTTTGTCTTTTTAATATTTGTTAGCTATGAGTAAGCACTCAGTCCTGAGTGCGAAACGCGTCAGCTTACCTGTACTTTCTGCATGACAGTCTTGTTGTTTTGATGATCCCATTTTTTCAATAAAGTGAAGTTTTTTGACTACATCCAGTGTGCGGCATCCAAATATTCTCCTCCATTCAAGCCTGCTTTGCCTAGCATTCAGCCAGCACCTGGAGCTCTTCTGCTCTGAAACTTCTACTTACACCTGGGTCAGTGTCAGCCTGAGCGGTGGAAACACTTTCTTTGCTTGTCTGCATCTAAGGATATAAGCTTTACTTCCATACATAATTTCTTGACCACATGCACTTTTACTGCTTGGGCAATCTTTCAAAAAAAAAATTCATAAAGCGCCTAAAGGGAAATGTTACCAACATTCTTCAACAACATTTTATCTTTTTGCTCATAAGGAACTTCTGTATACAAATTTGGTCTTTGATGGAGGGCATGGCTAGCCAGCGAGGAAGATGGACGCTTAACTCCTCAGCTCGTCAGCGAGGGGAGAGGAACGGAGCAACACACGTCCACTACTGAAAACAATCCACGTCCTTGAGACACAGGACAACACAGAGCACCATGTCCCGCAAGAGGATGAACAACTATCAACCGAAAAAGCTGACCATATCATCTTCAAGCCCACCGCTAAGGTCAGTCACACTCAAGATAGTGCCGACCCGGCCGCGCAGTTGGAGATTTACACAGATCTCCCTGAAGAGATCCTAGGGGACACAGAGAGTTCGGCCTTGCCAGTGTCACCCACAGAGGACCTATGGGGTAGATCCCCTCACCAGCAGCCCAGGTAAGGCTCGAATGCGGATGGATGCACCACCACCCAGGCTGTCCCAGGCACTAATCGAGGCCCAGGCTTTCAACCCCTTGTTGTCAAACCAGGCCCTGCACACATCTATGGCATCCTTCCCCACCACAGGCCAGCCAGTGATGGACACTACATTAAAAGACATGTCGATGTCTCTGCAGTCTTCACTAATGACAGACCTCTCCTCCCTGTACAACAAAATCTCAGATATACACAATCTGGATGACAGGGTGACATACATTGAAAACAGAATGGCAGCATGCTCCACGACAGTGAATGGCATAATTGACATATATGAAGAGATAAAAGAGGAATAAGACTGGGTTAGAGCCAAATTGGCAGATTTAGAGGACAGATTGAGACGTAATAACGTCAAACTGCAAGGGATCCCCGAAATCATGCACATTATCATACCAGATGCCTCTCCAAGAGATATCATCATTGATAGAATACATAGAATTGAAAAACCACCCCACCTGGCTGCATCGGTATTAAGAGATATACTATTGAGGGTTCATTTCTTTCACATCAAAGAAAAGCTCCTGGCTGGGGGCCAGAACCAAACCATTACCCTCACCTTATGAAGGGATTCAGTTCTTCCCAGACCCCTCCAAATATACCCTACTGCTCAGAAGACAGCTCAACGTTGTCACCAAAGGCCTTCACAACCACAAAATCCTATATAAGTGGCGCTACCCTGCAACTTTACTCATCACAAGAAACGACACCTCACATGTCATCACTGACCTCCAGAAGGGCATGCATCCCCTGCCCACCTGGGGCATCATCCTGGAACCCCCTATGGATACAACCCACCCCTGCAACAACGCAATTCCTCCACTTCACGCCGGATACCTGACACCTGATAAAGGCTCTGATAGAGCTCTACACTTGGGCCAACATCATTGATCAATGTCTCTCCCCCACCACGTATTAACCAGTTCACAGTTCCTACCAGTTTTTGACTGTCTTTACCCCCCAGAGCAGTCTTAGCTGATGTCAGCTTTTTCTCCCATCCCTGTCGTAAAGCTCCAATAAGAGAACTAACCACATAACAGAACAGCTTTACCAGTTTCATCCGTTATCCTTAAGACTAACGCTCTTTCCACAGCTCTAGTACCACGCCTGCTGTAAACCATCTAAAGTTTTCCAACAACCTGGCAGCTCACCGACTGGTCAATCATCAACACGGATAGCCCAGTCTCACCTAACTGTAAGTGATCAAACTTTAAACCCACACTTTCATCTCACTAACAATGCCACTCAACATCCTTTCATTGAACGCTAATGGATTAAACCATCCAGCCAAAAGACACTCGCTATGACAAACAGCAAAGAAACTACAGAGTGACATTGTCTGCATCCAAGAGACGCATTTTTCATCATCCACTGCACCCTTGTGTACAAATAGCCAATCCCCACACATCTACAAGGCCTCCTACTCCTCAAAAAAAAGGGGTGTTCTAGTAGCTGTGAGAGACTTCCACCTGCTTCAAGAATTAATGACCCCAACGCACTAAACCCCACCAATCATCTCAGGCAGAGGGTCCATTAGTGAAAATGCAAGTCGGCTCATTGATGAGCATTTAAAGCTGCATGTTTTCAGTTTACAGTCTTATGTAAAAGACACTATCCACTTTTTAAAGATCATTGAAAATGTAGCAGTTCCTGAGAATGCTTATTTAGTTACAATTGATGTGGAAGCTTTATACAGCTCCATTCCCCATGACAATGGAATGGCAGCTGTTAAACATACTATCTATCAGAGAGGAGACATAGACTGGGGATATAACAAATTTATCCTGTCTCTCTTGGAGTATATCCTACATCACAACGTTTTTACATTTAACGGCTCCCACTACCTCCAGGTGCAGGGGGTAGCGATGGGGACATGTTGTGCCCCATTGTATGCCAACCTGTATCTGGGGGAGTGGGAGAACATGTTCCTAAGTGACAAGGCCTTGTCAATATACAAAGACCACCTGTTAGTGTGGTTCAGTTATATCGACGACGTCTTCGCCATTTGGGACAGCCCCCAGGAACTGCTCAATTTATGTCTTGACAGAATGAATTGCAATTAATTTAACCTTACCTTTACCATGTCCTCTAGTATCAGTAGCATCTCATTTCTTGATGTAAAAATATCTCGAAATGTGGATGGCACTCTCAGCAGCAGTCTGTACCGCAAAGCCACTTCAGGAAATACTATATTACATGCCTCTAGTTTTCATCCTGAGACTTTAATCAGATCCATACCTTACAGTCAATATTTAAGAGTTAGACGGAACTGTACTAGTGATGATGTCTTCCTCACTGAGGCTGGCAAATTGTGTGACAGACTACTGCTGAGGGGATACTCTCATACATCGCTCAAGAAGGCATATAGACGTGCTACACTACATACTAGACAGGATTTGTTGTATTCTCAGAAACCTCTTAATCAAGAGAACCCTCTTAGAATTATAATCAAATACTACAATCAGCATGTAGAAATTAGGAAAATCATCTCAAAGTTTTGGCAAGTCCTTACAATGGACCCAAATTTGAGTCAATTGATTCCCGAGACACCCTTTTTCACCTTTAGGAGAGCTACATCTATTGCCTCCAAATTGGTAAGAAGTGAGTATAAAGAGATAGGGATGTTGATCATTGCAAATACAAAGGCACCTTTATGTGTGGCTCGTGTGGCTATTGTAAATACATGGATACTAACAAAAAATTAATTTTACCTAATTGCCACATTTTCAAACCTCGACATTTTTTAAATTGCAAGACATTTGGTGTGATTTATTTGCTCAAATGCTTCTATGTTGGAAAGACTAAGCTTGAATTTTGAAAAGAGCGACATATTAGAAGTATGCAGACCTGCAACCCTGACCTTCTCCTGGACAGACATACTGCTCTGATCCATCGGGGTGTGTTTCCTAGGATCAAATTTCTGATCCTGGACCAAATCCACCTCAATCCGAGGGGAGGAGACTAGAACAAGAGTCTCCTCCAGCTTGAATTGCTCTGGATATATACTTTAAGAGCCACACCCCCCTGGGTTAAATGATGCGGCCTGTTTCAAGCCCTTATTTGAGGGTTTTAACTCAGGTAGGATGGAAAAATAGGCCTACATGTTAATCTGGCCTTGTACAGTGGATATGCCATACCAAATGCTCTCCCTGTTGTCTGGATTTACATTGTCCTTTTCCCTTTCTCTCTCTCCTTCTCTTGCTTTGGGCCATTTTGAGATTGTTCACTGTATATATCAAAATTGTTTTCAATGTGTTTATGATATGGTTCAGGTCTATACATGTTGCTTTCTAAGATGCGTTTTCTAATGTAAACATTTTTGTGTCCAGTCCTTCGCACGTCCCCTCCACGGTTAATCATATGGCCATCCCCTTTTCTCAAACATGTGCTAGGAATTGGGACATAGAGCTTGGAACTGGTTGCCATATTCAACTTGATCCAGCACGATTGCATCTATTGGGCGTGTTCTATATAGATATATGGGTCATTAATACTTCCAGGTTCTATCTGTGGTTCTTATTGGCCTCTTATACAGATTCATCTGTTATCTCTGTGGGGCTTTATTTTGCCATATACATTATGTATGCCAGCCTACCATGTGCACCCGGCACGGCTAAGAGTTTCCCTTTGGAGACTCTTTTGGGGAGGAGTTATGCGCTTTATCATCTGCCTGGTTCCATTCCCATTTGCACCCAGGATGACCTCTGCTGTCCTGGGTTGCGCAGCCGCGCCAGTGGGACGTCAACGCATTGTGTCCCTCTGTGGCACGTACCCGTGATGCCATTGCGCGTGCACCATATGGATCAAGTGGTGCATGTGTGTGACGCTGTTCGCCTGTGCGCTGTGGGGAGGCAGGGCACGTCCACTGCCCAGGGGGCCCCGTTTGGTAATCTGGGAGGAAGCCAGCTACACACAGCTGATTCACATTCAGCATACGGGCGGTGGTAGCTGTGGGGCTATTTAAGCCTCCACCTCATTTGTAGGTGGATAGGGCTATCGATGGGAAGTCCTGGGAGAAGCTGCTGATGGACCAGATTCATTGTGAGTAGGCCACTGGGATAACACTGCTTTTTGGCATTTGACTTACAAACATTACACATGTTTGAATGGAGATGTATGTATCTCTCTAATATAGATTCTATATATTTCTTCTTTTTCTCTTTTTTCCTTGGGTTACCCACCTGTTGGTAATATTGATTCCTACTAGTAAATATCTTACTGAATTGGTCTATGCCTTCCACACTCCCACCGGCCCCTCTGCCTGCAATTGATGTCACTGCTCCATATAGGTATGTTTTCTTTTCTGGGGTTCAGCTAATGGGGATATAAGTATAATATTCCTCTGTCCCTCACCCCATTATTCCTTCCTTTAGAATGGATTTAACGTTATCTTTATGTGTCTGTTTTGCTCTTTCTTACAGATTTTCCACCTTTGGGGCCTCAATACACATGGTATTTTTCTGCTGTATCTGGGTCTCCAGATTCCAGCTCAGTTTGGTGTGATTGGGGATCGTATCCCCTTACAACACTATCTTTTTTCCATCCTTATTCATTTTAATTCAAAGCAATAAACAATGTGGATGTGGTGTTCGAGGCACTATACACAATGGTGTCATTCCTTTGTCTTTTGATCAATGTGGATGTTCTGATATATATGCAAATGACCAGAATGTAAGTCTTGAATACTTTCAGCATTCTGTATGTGTGTATTTGGCAATACGTGTTAATGTTTAAAGCGGGGTTCCACCCAAATTTTGAACAATATCTGTATGTATTCTCTTCCTTGCCTAGATGCTGTCATGCCATTTAAAAAAATTTAAATCGCAGTAATTACCTTTTATTTTTCTATTCTTCTTTGCACTTCCTGGTTCTCCTCCCGTGGGAGTAGGTGTGTTTCTAGCCTCTCCCAGACTCCTGGGAGCTAGTCTCAGGCTTCCCAGGATGCCACTGAGCATGTGCGGGAATGAGCAGTGAATGCTGGGAGCACAGAATTCACCACATCCAGGAAATAAATGCTTGTGGGCTTCAAATGCCCACAATGAGGATGGAAACTGCCTGCAGCGAATAATATAAGTTATTCTTTCCGCCGAAATCTGACACAGGCGGACATATTACACACAATATGTGAGTATGTAATGCTGAGAAGAAAAGTTTGTGAATGAACTCAAAAAAAAAAAAACAATAATTAGGTGGACCCCCGCTTTAAATATCACTGATCATTTTGCATTTGAATTCTATAGATATTATATTTCCTGTAAAAAATCCCTGATGGAGACAACATTCATCTCTGAAATGCGTTGGGTTCAGGAAGCTATATTTTTTCTTTGCACCTTTTCATACATCCACGTTTATATGTAATATTCTATATGTGTTTTTCAATAAATACTTGATATTTTTCAAATACTGTTCATTTACGTGGTAGTGCCACCCGTAGGGGGTTCCTCTTTGTTCCTTGATACATTTGGGATGTGGCACACCTTTTTAGAGTTCTCCTTATCAGAAACCTTTTACAGATATACACATAGACCCCACATCGACAACAAAGAGAAGACAATCCCCCCTGAAAAAATTACTTGCCTCAAACGACCTATTCGCTGTATGGAGATGTCATCACAGATCTGAAAGGGTCTATACCTATTTTTCCCCTCACCATAAGTCTTGTTCAAGAATAGACATGTTTATTACTGATAAATGGCTATTACAAAAAATGAGCGCATCTGTAATCCACACCATGACGTGGTCAGACAACGCTCCTGTCACAATAACCATTGAAGATTTCACACCTCAAAGAAATTAATTTCTCTGGCGTGTGAACAATTCTATAATACAGCATCCAAATTACAGAACAGAGATTACAGACCAATTATATGAATTCTTCAAACACAATAGTGGCTCAGTGGACGACACCAACGTGGTGTTGAACTCGCACAAAGCTTTCATACGTGGTGTATTGCTGAAATTGAGCTCCCACTATAAGACGAAGAGGACGCAGCATATTGACACCCTAGTATCTCAGATTGCTACTGTAGAAAACCATCTTAAGGCCAATCCTCACTCAACACACTCAGCAAAACTGATGTCCTTACGACAAGAACTAAGGTCACTTCTCCTCCACTCTTTTGAACATATACAACACAAACTAAAGGCCTCATCGTACTCCACCTCAAACAAAGCAGGGAAAATACTGGCACAGCGCAATAAAGGGAGAAGGCTCAAAACCAAGATGACATACTTATATCACCCACGCACTAAAGATAAGCTAACTAACCCCAAGACATAGCAAATGCATTCAACGCCCAATACAGAGATCTCTACAGACCCCTCTTCATTCCAACCATCCAGGGAAGACATAAATACATTTTTACAAAAAGTCAAACTCCCAACATTAACAGATTGCCAACTGTCCTACCTAAACGACCCCTTCACAGAAAAATAAATTCACTCAACAATTATCTCACTCTCTGCAGGGAAGGCTCCAGGCCCCAATGGTCTGACAAGAGAATATTATAAACAATTCTCCAAGCACTTAACACCTCACCTAATAAACCTCTTCAACACCGCTGCTTCCTCTTCTAAGTTCACATCTTAATCATTGAATGCATTGATCATAACGCTTCTGAAACCAGGCAAGGAGTCGACCGCACCCCAAAATCTTTGCCCCAATTTCCCTACTAAATCTAGACCTAAAAATATACGCCAAAACAATAGTCACACGTCTGTTAGATATTATGCTCAACCTTATTCATAAAGACCAATCAGGATTTACCAAAAAGAGACAGGTGTTAGACGCCACTAGAAGAATGATCAATGTGATAAACCATGCTGAGGCAAGCGGAACATCTTCTCTTCTTCTATCCTTGCATGTAGAGAAGGCGTTCGACAGAGTCCACTGGTCATACCTACAGATTGGCTTTAAAGGCAATATTCTTAAGGCCATTATGACACTCTACAAGTATTCTCAGCAGATATGCTCTCCCAACCATTCCCCATAACGAATGGAACACACCAAGGTTGCCCACTATCCCCACTCATTTTTAATCCCATTATGGGACCCTTGGCGGAACACATTAGATCAAACCCCTTAATCTCGGGCCTAACAATAGGTAAAACTTCTCATAAGATCAGTCTATTTGCAGACAACGTCATTTTAATTCTTACGAATCTGGATTCTTCCCTGGCAGAGGTACAAAAAATGCTGACCTGGTTTAGTAAGATTTCCTACTATAAAGTAAATACAACCAAAGCACATATCCTAGATCTAAGGCTCGACGCCACAACTAAAAATCTACTACAGCTACAATATCCATTCACATTATATATCTAGGAGTTCAATAAACAAAAACGATAAAAAAACTATTTTCAAACAACTTTAAACCATTCCTCACCAAACTACACACAGACATTCAATCTCTAACGAAACAAGAATTAACATGGTCAGGGAGACTGGCAGCATTCAGAACTATACACCTACCGCAAATACTCTACCTATTCAGAACACTCCCCATCACAATACCCTTGTCCTTCTTCAAATCCCTCCAAACCATGTTCAACAAATGTATCTGGAAGGGCAGAAAACCCAGATGCGCACACTCGAAACTCAATAAACACAAATTAGCAGAGGGTATGGGATTCATAGATTTTACAGACTACTTTTTAGCATCCATACTGGCTCAGCTACCAGAATGGTTCCAACCCCACCCAAACACACTATGGGGTCAAATTGAAAACACATGTCATGTACCTGGTGATGGAGCCTGATATGCAGAGTATGGCCTCTCTTACAACTCTGACTTGGAGCCCCTGATAGAGCTGACAGGAAGCACCGAGATGCAGAGTCGCATGAGTGCCTGGCGGGATAGCTGAATCTGGAGCTGGATCGGAGCACTCGGCCGGGCTGTAGAGGTGTCTGTAGGAATCCCAGAGCAGTGGTAGGCAGGTAGCTGGAGCGAGTAGACAACCGGTCCCCACAGGCAGAAGTGCAAGTGCAGCAGAAGGGATGGTGGCACCCTTGAGGCTGAAGAGAAGGCAGGTACAGGCAGGTCGGGTCATACACAAACGGGCACGTCAGGAACAGAGGCTGAAGCGGAAGCGGAAGCGGAATCAGATTACAGGCCGGGTTGTCTGCAGACTGGCAGCGAAGTGGCAGAAGGAGCAGGCAGATGCAGAGTAGAGGACAAGCCGGGGTCGGATGCTAGCAGGAAACAGGAACGTCAGGAAGCAAGCCAGGTCAGAACAGGAACAGAAGTCAGGTAGGTAATTGCAGGATACACAGGGAATGCTGTAGAGCAGACAGCTCTGAGTCTGGAAACTGACTGAGTTTAAGTAGCCTGTTTGGGTGTCAAAAGCTGTCACACGGTGTGTGTGCACCAATGGCATTCTGACAGGGGCAGAGGTAACAGGTCATCTTCTTCGGCAGCCATCTTGGGTGCTGGCATGCCCTTCCTGACAGACAGAGGTAACAGGTCATCTTCTTCGGCAGCCATCTTGGGTGCTGGCATGCCCTTCCTGACAGGCATAGGTAACAGGTCGTCTTCTTCAGCAGCCATCTTGGGTGCTGGCATGCCCTTCCTGACAACACATCACTCTTACGCCCAAACCTACAAAAGTGGTTATTGAGTACACCATTAGGATCCAACATTCCAAAAGCAATTTCCCCTACAATGAAGGCCTCTGTCCACGCATGGAAAAAGTTGATACAAAATGACAACAACGACCCTGCCATCTCCTCACCGATATTCCCAATTGAAGTTCTTCATCATCTATCCCCAGACATATCTTTAAACCATTCGGCACAAAAGGGCATCAAATCCATACAACACTTATTCCAAAGGTCCCAACTAAAAATCTTCTCTCAACTACAGCGAGAATTCAATCTACTTCAATCTATACCACAGTCTCTATATACCATACCTCCAAAAGCATGGGAATTCTTAACAAACTCTACCTCAAAATTGAAGTGGATATACCTTTTCTACAATAGTCTCCACCAAAAATGCTTATTCACAAAATATTCACCTCACATCCACTGGGAGGTAGACCTAGGCAAACACTATACTAAACAACAATGGCAACAAGCCTTAGAATTAATATACAAATCAACAAAATGCTCTGCTCTATGGACTCACCCAAAAATATCTTTGAAGTGGTATGTGACACCTACCAAAATAGCATCCTTCAGCCCACACATGTTGAAGATGCAACTCTGTCAAGAGAGACTTACTACATATACTGTGGTCATGCAACTGCATTCAGTCATATTGGAACACCATCTTTCAAATCGTAACAGACATGACAAAATGTCCAATTTCTCCGATACCTGACCTTGCACTACTGAATCTAAATATTGAGACCATACCTACAACCTTTAGACATGTTACAACACATATTCTGCTAGCAGCCAAACTAAGTTTAACGAAACTCTGGAAAACCGACCAGTCCCCATCCATTGCACACACTCTTGATCTAGTAAACCTGGACCTTCAGTTATGAAATGATAATGGCCTTCAGCAGAGGTCTATTCGCTAAAACACAAAAAGACTGGAATCCATGGTCACAATGGTCTAGAGCAGCATGGTATATATAATAAAATATTCTATAAACCTTCAAGAATAGTCACGAATGAGCTATACAGTGCGTAATAGATGTTAGAGACTGTCTACTCAGCCTTATGAGAGTAATTCATTACACAAAATATTGAACGGAGCACATATTATAATACTTATTGATGATACTCACTCGGGTTACAAAAGAGGTCTCAATTGGGGTACCAGAGGGAGGGGACATCAAGATCTCAAAAGTTCAACACATAGTTGATTCCGCAAGTTGAGTTATATCCAGTTACCAATCTTCTGTTATATTACAATATTTGCATACATATGTTTCATTATATGTACAACGACTTATTGTACGACGAACAATGTTCACATTGTTTTATATATATGTTGATGTGAAAAATCAATAAAAGCTTATTAAAGAAAACAAAAAAAAATTGGTCTTTGAGAATGATTGCCTTCATGCCCTGCGATATCTCAGACATAATGCTCTCCTCCAGTGGCGGCTGGTGCTCAAAATTTTTTAGGGGGGCGCAAACAAACTGACAAATTTAGAAAAATACTGAAAAATAAACATCAATTGCAGCCTCACTGTGCTTTCAGTTGCAGCTACTGTGCCCATAAAATGCAGCCACTGTGCCATCAAATGCAGCTACTGTGCCCATCATATGCAGCCACTGTGCCCCATAAAGTTAAGCCACTGTGCCATCAATTGCAGCCACTGTGCCCATCAAATGCAGCCACTGTGCCATCAATTGCAGCTGCTGTGCCCATAAAATGCAGCCACTGTGCCCCATAAAATGAAGCCACTGTGCCATCACATGCAGCCACTTTGCCATCAATTGCAGCCACTGTGCCCATCAATGCAGCCACTGTGCCCATAAAATGCAGCCCCTGTGCCCCATAAAATGCAGCCACTGTGCCCCATAAAAAGCAGCCACCGTGCCCATCATATGCAGCCTCTGTGCCCATCATATGCAGCTTGTACCCATCATATGCAGCCTCTGTGCCCATCATATGCAGCCTGTGCCCATCATATGCAGCCTGTGCCCATCATATGTAGCCTCTTTGCCCATCATATGTAGCCCCTGTGCCCATCATATGCAGCCTCTGTGCCCATTATATGTAGCCTTTGTGCCCATCATATGTAGCCTCTGTGCTCATCAAATTTAGCTTGTGCCCATCATATGCAGCCTCTGTGCCCATCATATGCAGCCTTTGTGCCCATCATATTCAACCTCGGTGCCCATCATATGCAGCTTGTGCCCATCATATGCAGCCTCTGTGCTCATCATATGCAGCCTCTGTGCCCATCATATGCAGCTTGTGCCCATCATATGTAGCCTCTGTGCCCATCATATGCAGCCTCTGTGCCCATAATATGCAGCCACTGTGCCCATAAAATGCAGCCCCTGTGCCCCATAAAATGCAGCCACTGTGCCCCATAAAATGCAGCCACTGTGCCCATCAAATGCAGTCACTGTGCCCATCATATGCAGAGCCTGTACCCATCATGTGCAGCCTTTGTGCCCATCATATGCAGCCTGTGCCCATCATATGCAGCCTCTGTGCCCATCATATGCAGCCTGTGCCCATCATACAGCCTCTTTGCCCATC